>NC_084669.1:32650730-32877043 GCF_028389875.1 Rhea pennata | reverse complement strand
CGGCTGCGCGGGGTGGCGGGCTGCAGCCCCGCCAGGGCGCCGCGCTCGCCGCTGCGGACCGCGTAGGCGCTTGGGCGGCGGGGCGGGCCTGTCCCTCGCGCGCGGTCCCCCGCGGGGCATGCTGCGAGGCGGCCCGGGCTGAGCCTGCCTTTGCCCCAACGCTCCCTTGCTGGTGACGAAGGGCTTGGGGTGAGGCGGGAGCATCTCGCTAGCGGCATCTGCGCAACGGGACGCCGGGATGGGGTTTTGTCCGTGGCAGGAGCCCTCCCTTCTGCAGGGCTGGGCTGCGCCCGGCGTCAGCACCGGCGCAAGCGAGGGACCGGCCGCGCGGCGCCCCAGCGCCTCTTCACGCCCGTAAGGCTGTCCTTGGGGCTCACAGAATTTTTGCCTGAGGAAAAACAGAATTTAGGACTTGGAAACAAACAAATGTAGCAAACTCCTTTTCTGCCGGTAGTAAAATAAAAAGGGGGGAGGAGGGAGATGACAAAAATAGAAGAGAGTTGAAACAAACTGTCCCCTTTCTTTCTTCTTTATCATGGAAAAAAATGCTGCCCAGTGTAGGGGAAATATTTGCAATTTACTCTGACAGATTAGATTACATAAAAACTACAAATAGTTACAAATGCATCAATACAGATCACCCGAGGGGTAAATGCTGCTGATAACCCCACATAAACAGATGTCCCTTCTCTGATGTGAATGAGGCTCGTGGTTGCAGGAGTATTTATTTTTAGATGGTTATTGAGCTATTTTTAATGAGTGTAGACAAACTGCATTTTGGGGTTTGGTGTTCTAAAAGACGCTGAAATCTGCACCGCTTGGCGCTTTCGTTGGTTTTCCTTCTGCTGTGCTTTGGTGAAGTTTCTCGCTGGCTTTCTTCCCTTTGCCTTTATTCCTTTACTAACCTGCTCACTTTAAAGCACAGGCATCATGAAAGATCACGATCCTGGCCCGGCCACTTCCCCGGGGGACGGGGACCGCGCTGGCAGCGACGGGGCTCCCCGAGCGCTCCCCACTGGGTTCAGAGTTGCAGACCTCGGCTGTCTGCTGCACAATGGTATTCGGGCCTTGACGAACACATTTTGGGCCTTGACGATGATATTTCAGGCCTGTGCTTTTGCCGCTCGGCAGAGTGGATACTTGGGTGGTGTGTACCTTTGAGCTGAAGTGCTGAAGTGATTTAACTGCTTTTTACTTATCCTCTTACAGCGAAATGTGGAGCCTGTTTTGGAAGCAGGTTTATAATTGTGAACCCTGTCTGCTGGCTGCGTTAACATTTATACTTTTCCTTTGAAGCAGGGAGAAGGTTATAAGGTTAAGACAAAGAAGGAAGTCAGACACGTGGAGAAGAAAAGTTATTCATGAAAGCCGAACGCCGAACGGTCAGTCTGAGCCATTTTCTTCCATTGCTTAAGGCTGTCGGCAGCACAGCAGCGAGCAGCACGCGGTTAGCTGGAGGCCAGGCAGCGGCTTGCCTCCTCGGTCCTTCGCGTCCCTCTTCAGCCACAGAGCTGAGCAAATGGCCTTGATCCTGTAAGGTAAAAACGACCTTGAGTTCATGTGTAGAAAGAGAATTTTTCTTCTTGAAACAAAGCGAAGCAAAACTGAGGTGAGTGCAAGGTTTCAGGAGTTTGGTGGAGCATAGGGTTTGAAATCCACGACATTTAAATAAAACCTGAGTAGTGGAGGAATTGCCTACACGTAAATGATTGGGAGTGAAGGACTTCTTCCACAGCTGGGCACGTGATTTGAGGACTCTTATGCAAGTCAATGTCCTTGTAAAGTCCAGTGAAGTGTCTAAATATTTGCCAACAAATAATCCTTACCAAATGTTTCCTGTGAGTTTTATTGATGCAACCTTAACAACAGTAACAGAACAGCAGCTGATGGTATAAGGGCTTCCAAAGTAAAACCAAATGTGCAGAGCCTGCACCCCCAGCAGCTCCTCTGTCCCGGCGTGCCGGGGCGCTGCGCAGTCCAGGTCCGTGGCTGCAGTCACCGAGCAAACGTGATGGTAAGCGCAGGAGGAGCCGGTCTGCAGCTGCCCGTGCCGCCCGGTCGGTCGGCCATGTCTTCAAGTCTGTACGCGCAGTGTCTCTGCGTCTTTCTTTCCTCAGGCTTTTTCTTAGCTTTGGTGGGTTTCGTCTGGGTTTTGTGAAGCTGGCAGAGGAGGAGTTCAGAAGTGAAGTCTGTGTTTTATCCTTTCCTATACAGTCTGGCATAGCGTTGACTGGAGGGTTAAAGAGCAGAATAAACAGGACCTGTAACACGAATCCGATGGTGCTCCGGGGTGGAGGAGAAGCCAGGTCCCTCCCGGAGGGGCAGGTCTTCCTCCTCCGCGGAGCTAAGTGGGGCTGGAGGAAAGCACGCCAAAGTGGAGGAACAGCAACGTGAAGTTGTACCCCCTGTCGGCTCCTGCATTTCTCTTCGGGGTTTGGAGTTCGCCTTTCCCGCCTCTCGCTGCACTGGCTGAATGCTAAAAGTGGAGCTGAGCTCGGCCTGGCGGCTGTCGGTCTGCGGGGAGGCCGTGCCTGGGGGGTCTGCCCCAGTGCCGATGAGGAGCCTGCTGGCCAGCCAGCGCAGTGCCACGCGGGGCGGGAACGGGGCGAGGGCACACGCTTAAAACACCCTGGTATTAGTAAAGCAGCCCAGGCTAATGTCCAAAACGTATTCTGACCTTCGGGATTCTGGGTCAGGTTCCTCCAGCCCGGATCTGCTCCGGCGACTGCGGACGCTTCTCCCACAGTTCCCCGCCAGAGCCCCTGGGAAGTGCAGCGTCTCTCCCCGACGAGCCTGTGCTCGGGGAGAGCGTTGCCCCCAGGACAAATCGTTGTGCTCCCACGCTGGTATCGCAGGAGGTTGCGACCAAATGTGTGCTAAATAACTGAGAGCCCAATGAGGACACAAAAGGCAAAAAGTCCTGTTGTGAGGCAGAGGTGTTGCTTTTACATTTTGAACCTTTGAAAAAAACATACATTTTCCTAGATTTTGCTGCAAAAAAAACTGCATTGCAAATAAACCCATTGCGAAATATGGATTAAAAGAAAAGTTGGGAATTTTTGCAATCAGTCCTGCAGGGCCAGAAGACGTGTTTCTGCCCGGTGCCACGGGGGCCGGCGTGGCAGCTGCCTCGCGAGTCGGCGGCTGTTAGCGGCGAGGGTCGAGCTGCGGCCGTCGGTGCGGGCCAGGGCGCGCGGTTCTGCCGCCGAAGGGCAGCGCGAGCCCTCCCGGGAAGGCGCCTGGGCTGGGGCGCGCGCCCCGGTGCGGGGCCCGCTGCGGCTGACGAGCAGAAGAGCGGCGCTGGCGCCCTGCAGATAACGCTGCTCCTGCCCTCGTGAGCGAGCCCGCGTTTCTCGCAGTCGTTTGCGCAGAGCTGTTAGTCTGTCTGCGATGATGAAATGCAGCGTGTGGCAAACATCTCGGTAAATCAATTTGCGAGCAACGTGAGCGTCTGCAGTTGCATTTTGCCTTCGTGCTGGGAGCTCAACTAATTTCATTACATACCTAGAAATTGTAGGATTTATCCTATTATGGAATTCCATAATACCAATTAGAACGTTTTGTTTAGTAAGGAAAAGGCATGAAATTGATCCCGGTGAGATGCTCAAAAATAATCCCACGTTCTCTTTTCTTTCCATAGAACTGTGCGCTTTAACTGCCAGTATGCTAGAAGGACACTCACAGAAGAAAAATCAACAGGAATTAAGCATTCACCTATAAAAGTGTGCGTGTGTTTGCTGCTTCCACACATTAACCGCATGGTTTTTATGCAAAAACAAAACAAAACAAAAAAAAAAAAAAACAAAAAAATTAATTTAGCATGAGCCAATTTACAGAGCATGGAAATTCACTTTCATTCACAGGATTGGAGAGTGTGCAATTAACAATGCAGTGTATATACCAGATGCCATGCTGTTAACAGCTTATTTCAAGCAGTTTGATGTCATCACAAAAGAAATAAATTCCTGTGGCCAGAGGGGATTTAAGAAGATGAAATGGTTAAACTATGGAAAGACACTAAAATTACTAAAATCCACAACAGCTCGCCTTATTTTTCTTGGACCCAAACTGTCAGGGTATAAAACACTATTTGTTTCTTTTTTAAACATCAATAGTTTTGCTGTAAATAAATAACACTGTATAAATTCTAACAAAATAGAATAAATGTTGATAAGGCACTGCCTTCTTGATCACAAAGAGTATTGCAAATGCGTTGAGCAAGCTAGGTGTCTCAGATGGCTACACCTACCGGGATATTCTGGGTGTATCTTCACAGATTCTTGTATATTAGCAATTATAATGTTTGTATATGCAAAAATGCTAGCTTGATTTTAAAAAAATCTTTAAAATCTGCTGCAAATTTAAATGATTCCCAAAATGAGGAATTCTGTAGTTCTGTGAAAATTTTTCTTCAGAGTACTAATATTTTGATGCATGTGTTTCACCTTATTTTGATTAAATCTTTTCCAGTTTTGCAAACACTATACTGCAACATGAGAAAATAAGATTTTATCTGTAAACACAAAGCCCTTCATCTAATATTTGTTGCTGTTGCCAATTTTTCAATGAAATGACCTAAAACCCATAACATATACAGTAGTTGCATTATGGGGAGGGGGGTGCTATCTGTTCTCGCTTTATAACAGGGGTAATGCTTGCAGCTTTAGAAGTGGGTTGGTGCTCTAATGAGCACAGGTTTGGGATCTTTTTAAATGAACTGAAGAGAAATTATTAGCTAATAGACTGGCAGCACGCTGTAAAATTATTACTGTATTGTGTACTGGCTATAAGATGTAGAATCTTTCAGTAAGCCAATCATCTGTAATCATCCTAGCAGTGTAATATTAGGTTGTTAAGGCTGCTGTGTTTTAAAGGGCATTTTTATTTGGGTTTTGGTGAAATCCTTTAATTTGTCGATTATATTCATATGGAAACAGCATTCATTGATAATAGCTCTAATTACATATGTATGAAAACAACAAACACTGGATGATCTAGTTGATTATTTAAGCATAAAATAAATTGTGTTAAAACTCTGGGGTAACGTGTATTTTGCAGTGTTATTGTACCCGATGTAACTGTGTCTTCAGCACATCAGCCAGTAATTACCGCTGGCTTCTTGCTCCTTTTCCTCTCCGTCCCTTTCGCGTGAGCCGCCTCCTCGGCTTCCCCGTGCGGGCGGGCGGCCGCCCCTCGGCCGGCTTTCCCCGCAGCAGCCGTCGCCCCCGCCGCAAAGCTAAGGAAAGGCCACCTCCCCGCGACGGAGGAGGCTCCTCGGAAGCGGCGCTGCAGCGCACCTTTTCCCTCCTGAGGATACTGCGGCGCAAAGCTGGCAGCTCCCGTCCCTGCCGGAGCGTTTGGAGGGCCGAGCCAAGACGAGCAGCGACTCCGGGACCTCGCCAAGCAGACGCCTCCTGCCCTGGCATCGCGCACGCGAGGGAGGATGCTTTCAGCACGCGCCGGCAGCTGCCAGCGGTCAGCGTTAGGCCGCGGGTTTGGCGGTCGGCAGCGGCGGTGACCAGCCGCGAGAAGGCGCGAGGAGCCGGCACCGGTGGCGGCAGCAGGGAGAGGCGAGGCGAGGTGCCGGCCCCGGCCGCCGCGCATCCCTCCGGCGGCTCCCGCCAGGTGCCCCGGCCTCGCGGCTGCTTGCGGCCCCAACGGGGACGGAGTCGATGTCGAAACGGCAACTGTACAGCTAGATTTCCAGAGCTCAAAGCTGCCTGCTAAATGTTGCACAAACATAGGGTTTTCTAGGTGTTGCTTTAGTTTGAATGCTTTGATTCAAGCACTAGTTCAGGACGTTTAGGAAAAAACAAGGTGGCAGCTATTCTTTTAAAAGAAAACAGAAATCCTTCCTGTAAGAGCAAATGCTGCAGACAGCCCCAGAGCGAGAGCTTTACCCTTAATACGTGCTTTTGTCTTTTTTCCTATTTTCTCCAACGAGAACGTGCTCCGTACAGGCAAAATTGTAAGTCATGGGATTTTATTGCATCTGTTCAAATTGCTGACTGCTGCATTCTTCTTAGCCTTTGACTTCTGCTTCGGTACTACCTGCTAGCGACGCTGCAAAGAATTTGGCCGAGCTCCTCCCGTTGTTCAAGGAGCGTCAAACGCGTCTTATTTGTGGCCAGTAACAGCTGTAACGTCAGAAATTCCTAGAGCTCCTGCAGTGCTGAGATGACATTAGCAGGATAAATGGCTTTCGCTTGCGGGATTGCAGCACCCCACTAATTAATGCTAATTTCCTGGAGGACTGTTTAATGCAGGCTTTTGCCTGCAGCAGGCACCACGAGGGAAGGGCGCCAGGCCCCGTTTGGTTGGATTTGGGGGAAAGCGCGGCGGTTTTCTGCTCGTCCCACAGCAGTGACATGGACGCAGGAGTAGAGAAGAGGCAGATGGGAAACTTGGGTCCAGCCTGCTACAGAGTCCAAGTGCTTTACATAAAAAATGCATGAGAAAAGGGTTAGCAAAGGACAGAAAAAATTAGTTGCTCAAGGAAACTCGATGTATGTGCCACGTTTCTCATAACTGCTGATGCTAAAAACAGGCTGCTAATCATGCATGGCTCTATTTATTTGACCCTAAATCCTGGAGGAAGGCGAAGATTTATAATAAAAGTTTTATTGGTACTTTTCCCATCACGCTAATGTTCAATTATTGAGAGCCAGTTGGTCTATAAAACAGCAACGCAGAGCGCCCGCTGTTCACCGGCTTCCTTGGACGGCGTCCAGGCGTTGCGTATCGTTACGGCACAGCCAGAACAACAGAACAAACCTGTTACGAATCTGACAAAACTTCCTGGGAAAGGAAGGACACAAAGGAAAAGCCCAAGAGCAGAAGATGCATTAGCTGCTGGATTGCTCCCGCGTGGCAAATTTTCATAATTGTAGAGTCCGTCCTCCAGAGAGATTTCTTTCCTAATGCAGGTTTCTGATTAAATAATTGTCGGTTGGAAGAAAAAGCGGCATATTTGGTTATTTTAGTCTGAATTGTTTCTTAGAAAACATGTCTCATTCTGCATCAATAGACAGCTTAACCCGTTATATTGGTGAACAGGGTTTCTTTCTGTTCATACAAATGTTTTTCAGATCGTAAGCTTTTCCCCTGTAACCCTGCTTCCACAGCGGCAAGTCTCTACATCTACCAGCGGCCTTCTCAGCGGACTGTTCTCCTGTACACAGATCACACTCTTTTAGTACTGCTTCAGCTTGCTTTCCTTTTTTCCCCCTGTTTCAGTCAGGTACTCTGAGTACTGTACAGGAATGTTCCTGGGGTTAATTAGCTTCCATTAGTCTTATATCTTCTCGGTCTCTAACTACTGAATATTTTAATGAAATTGTATTGTTATAGAAGTTCTTCCAGCTGATTAATGGACCTCTGGAATTACTTTAAGGATTTTATTAAATCTCTGAACATACCTATTCTAAGCCATCATCATGACTACCACTGTATTTTATACAAATATTTCTACTGTTGATGTGAGTTTGTGAAATACTGTTTCTAATTGCCCATTACCTCCTGTAATGATAGTTTCTGCTAAGAAATTCCTGCCTTTTTATTGCTGCTCCTGGATGTGAAGACCTCCGCTGGTGCTATGGAGGCTTTAACAGCCCTTTTTTGGACCAACTCTCCCCTCCACCCTTACAGGTATGTTTACGACTGCTACTCCTGAACACCTTAAGTCTTCAAAGAGGGTTTTGCTAATTGTGCTTATAGTATTTGTGCTTTTTAATTGGTTTGGTTGACGTTTTGCTGATGTGCGAAGCATACGCTGGGGTTTTGAGGGTGCTAATTAGGGTAGCGCGCTCTCTCCCTTTTTAATCCATTGACCCGGGGCAGGCGGGTGGCCTTGCACTCAGGCGCGCGGGTGCTGTTTCCGAAGCGACTCGGAGGCTTCGGGGAGAAGCAGGGCGCCGTCTCCGAGGCGAGCGTCACGGGCGCCGGGCGTCACTCCCGCTCGGCCGCCCCCGCCTCCCTCTCGGGCCGTCCCGGGCGGCGGCGGGGATGAGCCGGGCGCCGTCTCGGCACGGCTTCGAACCGCAGGGCGCCAGGAAGCGCCGAGGTGCAGCGGGGAGAGGCCAGCAGCGAGCCTGGGGCATATCTAAAATGAGACATGCATTAATATACCTTAATTTAAAGCAGTTTTACAGGAGTACAGAGGCCTGAATTAACAGGCCGCGTAGCGGGGCTTCGCTGAAGTGCTCTGTCAGTATCAGGGCCTTTGAACGAGGCTTTGCGTTCGCTCTGGGCTCGGCAGGACGGCGTGAAGCCCGGCCTCTCCGTGAGCCCGCTGCAGTAACTCTGCTCTTGCCGGGGGAAACCCCCCAGACCGGCTGCGGTTCGATCTTCTGCCGGATTTAAATGCTTGTATTATTCAAGCTGCTTGCGGAAGCCGCGGCATGCTCTGCAACACCGGCCTCAGCTATCTGATTATAAACCTAATTTCATCGCAATCTGCTTACAGCAGCCAGCAGCAGAATTCCCTTTACTGTATGTAAGATGTATTCCAGGAAAAGCAGATCGCTTTCCACACCTCAGAAAATGATGCTGAACATAAAGCAACTATTTTGGAAAGGATTTTTTCTCCCTCTTTCTAGTCCCTGTGCGTTATCAGATCTGGACGAGGAAAATGCTTCCAACTCCGCCAAGTACTCAGGCGGGAGATTGATGCGATGAAGACCTTTTGCCCTCTCTCTTCCGGAGAGGCTCGGTGCAGGCTCTTCCGGAGCGCTCTCAGGTGCGAAGCAGCCCGCCCGGACGCAGAGAGCAGAGGGGGCTCAGCAAACGCAGCACCTACAGCAGGAACGGCGAGGAGGACCCGGCCACCCGCCCTCGGCCTGCTGCACCCTCACGCGCTGGGGGAGGGAAAGGGTTTTCCACCGCCAACCGGTGCTGTTTGCAGGCTCTGCTCGAACAAGTCTTCTCTCTCGCATATTTTACTCAAATTCTTGCATCTGAACAACCAAAAGGAGTAATTTAGCGGTATGGTGGAGCTCGTGGTGCCCCTCAGTGCAGTAATGGCAGTTTGTGCATGAACCGATACGGTGCTTGGCACTTTGCTCACTCGCATCACTTCTAGAGGAAGCTGAAAACCGGTATGCTTCTTCGGGTCTTTTTCTTTTTTTTGAAATAGTAGTAAAAAAGCACTATTTAAAATCAACAACTTTGCCTCAGCAAAAGTATGGTTTTTTCGAACTCGCTCAAACACGCAGATTGCACTACGTATGAGCTCAACACTGGCATAATTTATCAGGGCACTAATATTTTTTCTTAATGCTGAGTGAACTGTTACTCTTTTGAAGCTTTACAGATGCCCCTTCAAGGGAGTCAAGCAGCTGAAAGCAACGCGGACGCTGTGCCGTCGGGCCCGCTTAGGGGGCAGGCGGTCGCGGACGCCGGAACGGGCAGCCCGCAGGGTGCCCTGCCGGGGGGCAGCGCCGGCGCTGCGGGAAAGCCTCGCCTGGGGAAGCCGGAGCAACGCGAATCCGAAACGCGCAGCAGCCAGATCCGCTGTAACCTAGTGCTGAATAAAGCGGAAGGAATGCTGTTAAATCTGTTTCCACGGTGATGTTATTTCCAGTTAGCTTACTTTCTCGTTTTGCCCAGAACATTGGTTTTCCAGAATCCATATCCAAGGTAACAAACAGCTTGTCTCCTGCTCTAAGACCCAGATAGGAATTAAACTGGACAAGAAATATGTTCTGGGGGCGCTTAGCTTAGGAAAATCAATATTCCCTAGAATTTACTGTATGATTAGTTAGGCGGTTCAGAAGAAACGCTTCCTCCATTTTGCTGTACCTGGTGACCTGAAAATTTTACCATCTTGAAATATATTTGAGAAACATTAATAGCAGAGATGGCTGCAGGAAGCTGCCAGCTTGACAGACAGCTATGTCAACTTTGTTCATTGGCAGTGCAAGGATGCAAAGGAAGAGTACGTGGACCGAGGCTCAGCTAGCATTAAACACAGCACAAATAACGAGGGACACTCAAGACGGAAGAATGAAAAACCATACTGCTATACTGGTGCAAAGCTGCTATAACGTGAGGAAGACGTTGACCCTCCCGACTAAATAAATTAAACCCCATGAGGACGTTATTCATATTATCGTCAAGTATGATAACTGAAATACCTGCTTTTCAGTGCCTTTTACATGTACTCTTTGCAATCTAATGGGGTTGGATGGTCCAGCTGAACTTGTCAGCTTAAGCGGGGCTTTTCCCTCACTGTTTCACTTCCCCTTTCTTGTGTGGCAGAACTGCTCTGCAGCATCTGCACTGGCGCCACTGCAGGAGACTGTGTATACATACATGCATACATATATAGATATAATTTTATTTTAAAAAAGAGGTCTTATATTGATTTAATGGTACATAAATATTCATGTTTGCTGAAGTCTTGGGACTCCAGCCTTGCACTGTGATCTGGACCAAATTGCTGCTCTGTGGGCCCAGACGTTTTCTACATACATGACAGTGCAGATTTGTGTGTATAGTTTTTTTCATATATTTAGGTTTAAAATCCAGGGTTTGGGTATAAGCTATAACATTACTTTAATATTTAAACAAAAAGTTCAATTTAAAAGCTGTACCACTGGGGGATAATTAAATTAGTATTAAAAGCAGAATAGAGAAGGGCTTTTTACATTCATTTTAAAATGAGGCCCAACATTGCTAGTAGCAGGAGGGAAAAAAGCAAAGCCCACACTGAGACTTTCCTTTAGTCTGTGCCTGAGCCTGCAAACCCTTTTTCATAGCAAGTGACGCATAAAAGCAGCCAGTGCCAGCTGGGGTACCTATAACCTAAAGAAATTGGGCGCCTTTCATGCTGGCCTGCACAGATAGAGGTTTTTAAGAGTGTAAAACGCTGTGAACTTCATCACTCAGTTCTCTGTGGGCTCCCCAGCTGATTCAAGAGACCGGGGAAAGGGGGCATAAAAGGAAAAGCTGCCTCATCAGCGGAGGAATAACGCGGCCCCGATCCCCCGTGGATCTGTGCCTCGTGTCCCTACATCTGCCGCAATCACCCCGCGCTCCGTGTGCCGTTGCGGCCAATTCTGCACCACACGTTTTGGCTGCGGTTGGCCAGCAAACGTGCTGCCTGGCTACCGGTTACTCCGGCAAGCTGCCGGCGTGGGCCGCGGGCCTCGGCGCGGCTGGCTGCTGGGTTCAGGAAAGCTGTCGCAAACAGGTGAATTAGCGAGCTGTGTCTCACCGCCAAACGTGTTCGATACTGCGGCCAGCAGATTCAGAAGTTAGAGAGGAAAAGACAGAGGGCACAGTCACACAGGCCCCCTTCATTATTCTGCAGATTGAAGAAGGAAAAAAAAATGTAAAAAATGTTGATTAGAGAGAGATGTTTCTACCAGAAGGAATGTTTTATTGTTTCGAATTCTCCAGAGTATATATATTTTCTTTGCCGTGTGCGGATGCCGTCGCAAACTAAGGCATTTCCGAGGGGCTGACGGGGCTGGCTGCCTGGGCCGTTTTCGCTGCGCCCAGGGGCTGGCTGCAGCAGGGCCCCACACGGGCCCCCTTCCGCAGAAATGCACCATCTCCGCTGGCTTCTCAGGGCAGCCAGCAGCCAAAATAACCCCCCGCTCAGACCGGTGCAAGTAACACCAGGTTTTCTGGCCGAAAAAAAAAACTGAGGAAAGCACTGCGACCATCACCCTGTCATTGCATAATAGCAGAGTCCTCTAAAATTCTGCCTGTTTCCAAACACACGATCTACAGCGGACTGAGGTGCACGATCGTTCCAGAAAATAATAATAATGCAGTGTGTATGGCTGCGAGAGGGGAGGGAGAGGCGGCAAAGGGCACGACGTGAGAGTCGATGGCTGCGAGCAGTGAACGCAGAGGGCGAGTTCGGGGCGAGCGGCGCCGGCGGGGCTGCGGGGCCGGCGCGGCTCCCCGCGCCTCGCCGGGGCACGTGTGGGGCGACGGCTCCTCTACGGGGCGCGCGGCCGGTGGGGCCCGGCGGCGCGCGGCGCGGCCCCCCGGGGCACACGTCACGCCCCTGAGGGCGCCGCGAGCGGCGGTTGGCGGCGGCCGTTGGCGGCGGCCGTTGGAGTCGGCCGTTGGCGGCGGCCGTTGGCGGCGGCGGGTGGCGGCAGGGGGCGCTGTGGGCGGGCGGCGCGCGCGGGCGGGGCGGGGCGCGCGGGCGGGCGGCGCCGCTCTCGGCGCCTGCGCGGTGGGGCGGGCGGGCGCGCGGGCGGCGCCGCCCCCTGCTCGCCTGGCAGCGCGGCGGAGGGCGGGAGCGGCGGCGGCGATGGCGGACAGCGCCAGCGAGAGCGACACGGACGGCGCGGGCGGCAGCGGCGGCGTGGCGGGGCCGCTGGGGCCCGGCTGCGCGGCGGCAGGGGCGCCCGGCGGCGGCCCCGGCGGCGGGGGGCCGGGCGGCGGCGGCCCCGGCAGCGGCCCCGGCGGCGGCCCCGGCGGCGGCAAGGCGGGCGGCATCGTGATCTCGCCGTTCCGGCTGGAGGAGCTGACGAACCGGCTGGCCTCGCTGCAGCAGGAGAACAAGGTGCTGAAGATCGAGCTGGAGACCTACAAGCTCAAGTGCAAGGCGCTGCAGGAGGAGAACCGCGACCTGCGCAAGGCCAGCGTCACCATCGTGAGTGCCGCCGCCGGCCGCGCCCGGCCCGGCCCGGCCCCGGGCGGGGGCGGGGGGAGGGGGCGGCCGCGGGGGTCCCGGCGCCCCGCGGCTCCCCGGCGCCTGCGGGGCCCCACGGGCCGCTGCGTGCGGCCGCCGGGGCCGGCACTGTCGCGGCGGCGGCTTTGTGGGGGTTTGTCGGGGGACGGCGAGGTGAGAGGGGTGCGTGAGCCTGTGTGTGTGTGGGGGGGGTGCTCCCTGAAGCGTCTCGGAGCAGCGGTGCGGTTCCTTTCCCTGAGCAAAGGAGAGTAAAATCTGCACAGATTACAGAATATCTTCCCAGCCGTCGCCGCCTCAGGCAATGTGAAGAAACTGTAAGTTGCAGGAAAGTGACTTGTTTACTATCGAAGTGTTTAATTCTTTTTTTTCCTTCTTTATTTTCTGTTTCACTTGCTGTATTCGAGAATTTATTCAGAAACTCATTTAAAATAAAACCGTTGAGCAGTGCAGGTGACATGCGGCTTTGCCCTGGGGAAAGCTTAGCTACTGACTTAGAGGATACCTTGAAATTTAATAGTGTTTTAAATTATGTGATTAGGCACCGGTCATATATAAAGTAGATATAAAGGCATGATTAATATGACTTTTCTTTTTCCTGTGAATTAGGAGTTTAGAGTAGTTTTCTGCCAGTTTGGTTGTTAGTGATCATTCAGGTGTTACAGTAATCATGGCCTCTATGAAGGCAAACTAGACAACATGTAAAAGACCAGTTACAGGAAACCTTGATATTTGTCCACACTGTCCTGTACATCCCTACTCGTCCAGATGTAGATTCCCTGAGAGAGACTGATCCCACCTGTATGTGTTCATTCTTATCTGATTTTCACAGAGCTTTGCTTTATTACAAGCATGATAGCTGTTTTGTTCATAATTGTGTTTTGTCATTGTTGATACGTTTTGCTAAGAAATGGGATCTGGCACTTATCTCTGCAAACCTCTCGTCTGTTCCCTGTAGTAAGCATTCAGTGTCTAGCAGGATGTGGGCCGGAAGAGTGCATGAAATACAATACAGAAGTAATTTATTCAAGGATGACAAATATAGTGCCAGTTAGGGAAACGTATGCTTTGTTAATACTTTACGAGAAGAGAATGTGCCTTAATTAGGTAGCAGTGGAGTGTCTTCTAATGCTGAAAGGGGCTAAGACATCTTGTCAGTCAGACATTTTCTCTTCGCCTGTTAGAAAGACACAGTATCCTTCTAAACCCTGATAGGTATATTGTTTGTAAATAACTTAGCAGAAAAGAATTGTAGTTATTTTGAAATTTTCTGTAGGGCCTGGTTACCTTATAGTTTCATCAGGCTTTAATTTACAAAAAGAAAGTGTTCTTCTTAAATCTGAAGATCAGTCTGCATAGTTTTGACTTCTTGGATAAAGAAAGAAAAAGGTGTCACTCTTTTACAGCAACCTGTAGGCTGTCTAGAAAACCGGCATCTTTAGCATGCCTGTTTTGCTAAAGGTATGCTAAACTGTGCATGCGACTGACTGAACCACTTCTAATTCAGCAAGCGGTAAAATAATGATGCAAAACATACAGTTTTTCAGGCCAACAAGACTTTGCGCTGTGATTTTACGTGGTCCTTAATGTAAACACATTTGCAGTCAGAATACTTTCTCATGTTACTCTAGTATGAAAGTGACTGGTGATGAACTTTGCTGGAACATTGAAACCTGTGCCATTTGCATGTAAATGTAATTAAATATAAAGTTCTTCTAATTTTCTTCTTTGTGATTATAAACCTTTGTCAATTTACTCCTCCACAGCCCAGCTCAAATTCCTTGCGGATTTATTACCATCCTGGAAGATTTATGTAGCATACGAGTTTCCTGTTATAGACATAATGTCACAGATCAGCTTTGTTTCTTCTCATTTGTTAAAGATGAGACGTGAAGCATGAATAAAACTAACTGGTACTGAAAAAGAAAGTTAAGTAACTAAACCACTATGCTGTAGGTGAAAGTGAATCTTCCAACCATGCTGTGGACCTTCCAGTATCCTCTGGATATCTTTCGGGATCCTGCTGCAGACGCACTTAACTTGACTTAGTTCCCTCCCTTGTCTTCAGTGTTCTTGAATATTGACTGTTTTCGCTTTAGCCTTGACCAAATAGAAAACAGTGTTTCTCCTCCTTCCCCTCGGGTCTGTACTGACATGTATGTTAACATGCATCTTTTTTGTTTCTGTGCCTGTGCCTAGTCAGCATGAATGCGTACAGTTTGGAAATCTAGTAGCTTACTGCATAGGATCCTCTTAGCTGTATTTTTTAGCTAACCATTGTGTCAGAGGGTTGAAAATAAGTGTTAAATGTAGGAAGCCTGTGTTGAATAGTTGTGCTTACGAAATGGACTGAGAAAAAGGTGTCGAATTTACAGGCTTATATGCTGGATAACTTCATATTGACTCTCATCTAAAATGTGTAAAGCCAGATGCTTTAATAGTAAAATCTATAAAATGAGTTTGGCTTGACGGTGCTTTTAAAGCAGTGTGCAAACACTACTTCTTCCAGCAGCCTGAAATGCAAATGAAATTATGCTATCACTCTTGTGCAAGACTGAAATTACATAAATGTACATGATACCTTTATCTCACCTGCTGTTATTGGAACAAACCAAGAGGAGGGGTGTTGCAAGGACGGGGGAGCTAGGTAAATTTTTGAAGTGCTATCTAATAGTGCTAAGAGCATTACATTGCAAGTTTCAGATCAAGTATTAAGAAAAAATAACTAAGATTGCTTGATCCATTTGAAGAGAGTCCCTTTTGTGCATATTTAGCAATCTTTAATTACATGTTCTCACAATACGTTTCTGCAAGATTGCTTTTAGGAAGTGCAGTGGATGGTGCTTTGGTAGGGAAAAATCACACAGTTGAAAATCTGCAGTGCTATATGTTTGTAATGTTAAGTAGTTTGTTTTGGTTATAGTGCTGCGTTACCAAAAGTGGATTTCCTATGTGAACTTCCTTACTTTCTTGGTGAAAAAGTTCTCTTAAAGAAATGTCATACTTAATAGACTAAGTCTGGTTCAATATAACTTCTCCAGTGAAACAAGAGTACGTTCAAAACTGTAGGGGACCATTTACAACGGATTGAATTGGTGTGTGTCACAAAAGCTGAAATACTTCACCCACGTGTTCGTGTGTCTTGGTCAGGATTCTTCTTCTGATGTTAGTAGAACATGGATTTGCAACGCTTTTTTCCTTTCTTTTCAGTGTTTGATGTAACAAAGTCGTCATGTTGCAGTGAAAGCCGTGTAACCTTGATCGATACTAAGCATTTTGTTTTTCTTTGTTTTTTGTTGTGAAGTGACAGGCCTCGTACAAATAGAACACTTGAAGTTCTGGTCCGTGATTCTTGCAAGTACACGCTTGCTTGGTTTCAGGTGTTAGATCCAGTAATTTCACTTACGTGAATTGGCCTGTTACAGTCAAGTGTTTTCTGTAATGTTAGAAAACTAAAGTTATTCTGTTAATTTTTTTAACTAAGATGAAGATATGTATTTGAGTAGCCTTAATTTGAAAAAGTTCCCACTCCAGAATGCTCGATACAGCAGTTTTAATGCTTTGTAATGTAGATTTTATAGGAACAGCTTCTCAGATTTCTTTTTTTTCTTTTCCCAGTTTGTTTTGGAGGGAGGAAAAGTATCTTAGAAATCCCATTGCGTGGTGGTACATGGATCCCCCGAAAGCATCACCAGTGAAGATGAAACAGTCTTATACCAAATGCTAATGGCATAATGTTAGCTGCTTGTTTCTGTGAACTTACTGTTAGTTGTTACTGTCCGATCGTGACTTCTGGAGTGTTTGGTGATGAGGGATGTTCGGACTCAGGGCTGCCGTGGTCTCCTGTAGCTTGTGAGAGGCTGCATTTTGCTGAGAGACAGTTCTTACCCTTGTATCTGTAGCTAAGCCACCTGCTCTTTCTCTGCACCTCAAATCTGAACTTGGCTCAGATTTTTATTTTTAATCTTGAGGGCTAGCAGAGGGCAGTTGCTTCTCCTGAGTTCTTACTCCCCTTCTTTGTATTTCTGCAAAGCAATGTTGGGAGAAACAATGGAAGAAAAGGGCCTACTCAGCTCTGATTTCTGTGCTCGTAGTCACAAATTCTGAAGAAATTTGCTGCCTATAACAGGCATCTCCTGAAAACAAACAGGCTTTTCTGGGGCTTAGATACTTGGAAAATCCTGTGTGATATAGTAGGGTGGTTATAGTTTTCTCAATAAACAAAAAGACTTAGATGCTGCAAATAAATACAGTTGTAGCATTTTGTTCCCAGGGAAGTGTATGTGGGGAGAGTTTTCTTGGTTGTTTGGTTGGGAGTCTTTTTTTTTTTTTTTTTTTTTTTTTTGTGATCTGCTGTCATGGTCCTTTATCGAAAATGTCAGCCAGGATAGATAGTTTTGGCAAGTTAACAAGTTAATAGGTGGGCCGTATTGTTGGAAATCCCCTGCGAAAATGCTTTTTAACAGCTTTTTTCCTTCTCTGGAATTTGCACGAGGATTTAAAAACAGAGTAGTTCTAGTACAGAATACATGTATTAATAGTAGGAAAAAATGGACAGAATATGCCAACTGAGTCAAAAAATGAACCCTTTAAAGGTGCTCAGTTAATGGGATAGGAGTGAATGTAAGAAATCGGCAGTTATTGGAGGTAGAAGGCAAATCAAAAAAGTGAACAGATTAATATTTTAAATGATAATTTTTAAGTCTGTTATTGAGCCTTTATTTCAAAGTTGGTCTTGCTAATAATAAATGTTTGTTTTCATACACCTAGTTGTGTATGTGAAAGAGATTGATCTGCCTTTTTTGTAATGTCTTCTGTAGTTGTGAGAAGTCTTTTTGGAGCATTTATATCTGCCTGCATTGTTTTTAGCTGTAGTTTGTAGCTGATGAAAACACTTCAGAATATTGACAAGTTACACATCAGGTAGCTAAATGAAAGAATAGTTCAGAATTTTTATAAAACTAGAACTAATTCATCAAATTTGAATAAAGACTCTTTTCTGAGATTAACAGTGAAACTTCATATAAAATCTTTTGGGAAGAGCAGACATTCAAAAGAAATACAGGTCTTGAATTTTACATTTGCCTCAGATTTTCAAGAAGTATTTGCTGGATTTCCATTAGGCGTTTGAAAAGGAAGGAATCTTAATAATGAACTTTGTGAACTTTTTTTTTAGGTTAACAATGCTAGTAGCTGCCACTAGGAAACTGATAATTGTAAAGGTGTATTATCATCTGCTTACATTCAGTGGTTATATGTAGCCTTTAGCATATTTAATTCCTAGGGGAAGAAACGTTGTCAGTGAAATGGTAACAGCACATTATAACTTACCTGTTGTAGACAGCTTAGTAGACAACCTGTCTTCAATACAGATGAAATAAAATTGAGGAACTGCTATCAGTTTCTGTCCTGTCTAGAACTCAATTCGTATAGTTAATGAACAGTGATTATTAACGATAGTTAATAAACAAGCGTAATTATGGGAACTTGTACTTTCAGAGAGTTTGAACCCTGAAGTAGTTACTAAATCATCTGGTTTGATTTGGGTCACAGATCATCATGTTTCTGAGTTGTACCTACATTGAATCCCGTAACTTATCGAAACTTATCTTTGGGAAGAGTATCCTGCTTTGATTTGAAGATGAGGAATATGTTGTTTAGTCTTGTGCTTACAAGGTTCTGATTTCCTATGCAAATTCTTGAGTCAAATTCTTCAAGGTTGACCTCTTGTTTTTTCCTGTGCCTTTGGGCTATGTTAATGAACTCTTCTGAGCTGTTCTCTCTGCATGAAGATCCTTAGGGGCTATAATAGGCACCTCCTAGTCTGATAAACTAAAGTAAGCTCACAGGCTGTGATAAACTGGAAGTCTAATGTGCCGGATCAAAAATGCTGTGGCCATATGATGCACTGATCTAGTATAAACACATTTGCCTAGTTCAGATTTGTTGAAATGTTTCTGGTAGCTTAATTTAAATGATCTGACAGGCTTTATTTTTTCATCAGGTATTATCTGACTTCCTCTGTGAGCTTACTGCTTTGTGCTCTGGCAAATCTGGCAGGAATACTGTTGCATACCTGTGCCTTTTCCAGACCAGATTTGTATTACTGGACTGTCCAGTAGCATATGATTTAGTGCTAGTAAGTGTGAAGCCATGGTCTCAGGTGAGGCATTTTACCTTCTTGTTGGATTTTTCACTCTTTTCTATACACTCTCTACTTCTCTTTACAAAGAGGTACCAACCCCTTTAAAAAAGAATTCTTTTAAATCAATTTCACCAATACTATGTACACAAGTCAAAGCAAACTGTGTCACGCTCATGTGCATTGGAGACTTGATGGGTTTGTTTAGTATTCTTCATTACAATGTCATTTGTGAAGCTAATACTAAGTTGTTGCTTGTTTCTTCTGTCTAAATCCATTTTTAGTCACCTCCGAGAGAGAATCCCCTGGTTTGTAGGGGTGGTGAAGACTCCTTATTTTCGGAAGTGTAGTTTTAGTAAAACTCATCTTAATTAGATGAAACAAACCATCAAGGTGTCTGTATTTTTTTCTGTTATTGTTTAGTCTTGCTAATATGTCTCCCAGAGTTCATAGAAGTGACTTACTGAATAACAATTTACAGTGAGAATTTTATTACATTGTGCTTTGTACATGTTCTACATCTTTGGTACTATCTTTACTGCAGATAGTCCTTGCTTGAAAGATGAATCTGTGCTTATTCACCAAAACTTGTTGCCTATAAACCATGCTGACTGATCCTTTCTATATTTCTATCCTTTAGATAGTAAGTGCATTTGTTTAGTTAATAAACATTAACAGACATTACAGTGTTGTCATTAAATTACTTGTGTTGATATCAAACCATGTCTGGTAACCAGCTATGTCCCACTTGCCTTTAAACATTACACAACGTCTCTCCCTTATTTCATTGTTATTCTGGTGTTTAATAAGGGTGGAATGCCTCCAGTTATCAGGGATATAGGTGCATTGCTTTGAATTGCATTGGGGGTGGAAGTGAAATTAGAACTGGTGTTTTAGAGTACATTTTGGAATTTTTAATAATGTAGGTTTCTATAGCTTTGCTAATTTGCATATCTGCATTTCTCTTAGATTAACTACACTTTCTTGTTGAGGCTGTATATCGATATAATGTGTAAAACCTTGTTTGTAGAGAGCTTCTTCAAGAGCACTATTTGGTGTTGGGTTTGAAAATGCAGCAGGACCAGTGGCCATTCTTTCTTTGTATGTTATCTGCATTGACTTCAACACACTTCTAGCAGGAGAAAGTTGTTTTAATATTTTCAGCACTGGAGACCTACCAGGCTCACCTTGCCCAAAATAAAAGTGTTTATTTGAGCTGCTTTGGACCTGCTAGCATTTTTTCATGAATCCAATACCAAGCATGTGCTCAAATGAGCCCCCTCCCCCCCCCTCCCAGTGTTGGGAGTTTTGCATTACTCACACCTGTTAGTGTGGGTGATATGGAGTAAAGCATGAGGCTTTTTTGTGGTTGCATCCCTCTTGATAATCCCAGAATTCAAAAACTAGCGTAGGCAAGATTTAGGAATAATTTTCAACCGTGGTATTTCTGTATTTTGTTTTAGTTGCTGTTTTGAGTGTAATGGAGTTTGAATTTTGTTGCTGTATTCAAAGGGATGAAGGAAGGTTGCTTTTCTCTGGGATGAATTTATTGTCTGTGGGATACTTTTGTGTATTTGTTAATTCCTGGCTAACTTGTCTTCATTGCCCATTTCCTTCTACTGCTTTTATTTCCGACCTCAGACAATGCTAAACTAAGTATTTCCCAAGTCCATCCTTTGAAGCATTGGTATGCATGGGGCTTATTTCCATCTATAGAATGGAAATACTAAAACTCCATGTACTAAATGAAGAAATAATAATCTCTTGTGAAAGATAGATGGCTCTGTACTGTGTTAAGCAGTCTTACACAAATGCAAGAAACTCCAATAAAATATTTTTTTCACTGTGCATTTCATAGAGTTCACTTGGGTGGAATTTCAGGTGGAAACTGGAAGACCACATAAGTGCATAGGATAGTGATTTTCGGGCTTCTATGTAGGTAATCAGTCGATTCACTGTTTTTTCCTTCTTATATATATGAGGATTAGCATGAGTAAAGCAAATATTCATCTGCCACTTTAACAAGGGGAATTCGGTGTCTGGTAAACTAGATGAGCTAAATTTGTAGGACACTGCAGGAGGAAGTAGTGCCAATTTCTCCCAAACAGTTCTTGAAATGCGATTGGAATGAAGAAACAAGACCATGCTCTTCCAAAGGAGAGAAAATAGTCAGCAGACATCTGATGTGTTTCAGCATTGCCTCTTAAAAGCAACAGAGAGAAACAGTTGCTTTGCTGCTCCTTTTCAGGCTTGAGGAGTGGGAGGAGGTTGCTGAATTTAGCCACAAAGCAAGAGGTAAATCTTCTTTGCCTTTTTTAAGGGTGGAAGAGAGTGATAGGGACAAAATGTCCAAACTGAATTTTGCATAGGATTTGGAAGCTAAACAGTGAATAGAAAAGAGACAAAGACATATTCTGGAAAAGAGAGGGAGGGGGAGGAAAGATGTAAAAGAACTTTCCATGGATCAGTAATAGAAAATGTTACTGGGATGTCTTGCTTCCAAAGCAGCAGTGTGGGAACATCTACAAGGGAGCATCTCAAATTCTACTCCTATTAAGTCCTATCCGAGCGAAGACTTGTCATTCTTAACTAAATGAGCAGTCATCCTCCCATTTGAATATATGGGAGGAAAGAACAAAGTAGTAATGGAAGACAAGACATTTGGGGTAAACTACTCTGAAGTAAAAAGGCAAACGTGTAAATAGGAAACACTGAACCACAAACTGTCGCTGTGTAGATTTTACAACTCTGGAGTGCAAGGATTCCTTGATCAAAGTTAAAGCAAAATGTTTAGAAAAGCATTGCAACAGTGCTTAATCCTAACATTTGGATTTGTAATTTTTTCAGATTTCCTATCAAAATACAGATGATGTAAGCTAACCGTTATCCTATAGTGATTTTTGGTTCCTGAGTCATCTACCCCTTCATGTCTTCCACTGCTGTAATTTTGATACTGGAAAGCGGACATTCCTTCAGCTAACCAAATGATACTCTAATTGAGGGAGAAACTTTTAGCATAATGATTTTTTTCTCTATCAACTCTGAATTTGACTTTGCTTGAAATTTGATCTTTTGTGCATTAATATAACACATTTTTACCATAAGCATTTTTCAGTTTGGGGTAAGCTTGATGAGTTAGATGTGGTACCTCTTTAGCTGTACTGTAGATTGAAACATCCTAGCAGTTTCAGCTGTCTGTAAACTTTGCTAAGATGTTTTGTTCTGTAAACTGTCTCAAAATGTGATGTTTCTGCTTATTGCTGTAAATCTAAGTTGCCTTTAGTTCTTTTATTGTTGTTGATGCCAAACATATTTAAAGTTCTTACCGCATAGATAAATAATTCACCCAGTGCTATAGTCTGGTCCTTAATAGAGGTATAAATGATTCCTCTATTTCCTTCTGTTCCTTACAGTTCAATTTCTACTTTCAAGAGAGGATGTTGGAAGGTGTGTTTTTGCAGTGGTAGAATTGCCACTTTGTTTCTCTTCACTTTCAAATAAACAGCAGAAACAGTTACTATGAACTACACAAAACTTGTTTTTTTTCACTGCTTAGCCAAGAGCTTTGAACAATACATATTTCTTATGTCTGTGGCAGCTGAAGAGTAGTAGTTATGCCTGGCTAGTGCTGCCAGGAGTTGATTCTGTGGACTAAAGCCTGGCCCTTATAGAGCCTGAAATCTTTCTTGATTCTAGAGGAGTGAGAGTAGAAATGGCAGGGGGGGAACTCCAAGAAGTCTTTTTTTGGGTGGCTGAGTGGAGGGGGGGAGAAGGGAGGCTGTAAATCTAACCTCAGGTGTATGTTTGCAAAAATTCCCTTTTTTATGCAAAATGAAACACTTCACTGAAAGTTTCTTTTTTCTCTCTACAGATGAAAAGGTGGTCCATATTTCTTGAAAATTTTTCATGACTGCCACTCTGTTAGACCTAATTTTCCAGCAACTGTATGGGCTGAATATTCAGGCATGATTGTTATTTCCCCCACATCCTCCAAGCATCTCTTTGCATTTGCTGAGACCGTAGACAGAGTATAGAGCAAAGAAATTATTTTTATTTTTTTCATTGTCTTTCCCCAACTAGTCAATAGATTTGTTACTTACCTGGGAAGCCTGAAATGTGATTGCTCTGGAATATGGTGGTCTATACTTTAAGAGATGCATGCTGTAGAGAAAGAAGGAAATTATTCCATTCACTAAATCCTAGGGAAAGATAGGTTAAAACAATTGTTTGCTGTGATAGGGTTAGAGCTAATACATGTTAACTGGATACCAGGATGCTTGCTTTGTGAATATGTTGATTTGGAGCAAGATGTGGTTATAAACAATAATCAGCTTCGTCTCATATACTTGTGGATCAGTGAAAAAATGTTTCTTTAGAAAGCCAATGTGCATAAGAGGTAATTAGGGGGGGTTTTAAAGCGGAGTGCTCTTAAGAAGTCTGTTACATAGACTGACTAGGTTAGACCTACCTTGGTAGTGTGGAAAAATGTTGGCATCCCCAGTGGTTATCCAAATAACGCTTAAACTAGTGATTTCTTGAAAATGCTTTTTAAGGAATTGGTAAGTGAATCGAGAAACTGCATGGTCAGCATCCCACACTCCAATTTGGAAACCCCCAAAACCTTATTTCAGTATGGTAGCTCTCCTTCCTGGTTCTAATAATTTTAAGGAAGGAAGGTTGATCAAATAGCTGTACCACACATTACGCTCCTCCAAAAGGAAGATCTGCAAGTGCTTCAGCCCTTTTGGCTCTAGAAGAGAACGATGATGGATAGAGAGGTTGAGCTCAGGACTCACGCTGAAAGTGAGGAAACTTGCAGCAGTCTGCCTGCGAGCTGGGAGAGCTGCTGATACTAGGCAGCTCTGCCTAGAAAAGGTGGCTACAAAAAGATAATGCTTTGACTATTTCTATATGCTCTGATGAGGTATAGGTCATGATGAAAAACAAGTGTTTCGTATTTGCATACTTTAAATGACTTACGTGAGCTATGTAAAATGAAGTAGGATTTTCATGAAGATTATTTGGTGGGAAGGCTGTTAAATAAAACCTCTCCTCTATGCTTTCATTTGTTCTTACTTGTCTTTGAATAGAGAAACAGTTGTGGCAGCATAGTTACTTTTAACATATTTTGAGCTAAAGTTTGTTATTTTAAAGCACAGCTTGGGGTTAGTGTATGCTTATGTGAAAAAAAACTGTTTTAGTAAATCAGTCACCTAGTAGGCTATTTTTCTGCTGAATCTCTCTTTTTTTTTTTTTTTTTTTCTTCTCTGAAACTTTGGGAGTATGCAATGCTAAGTTTGCTGACTGATTGACCAGCAGTGAAAATAAATGATGTTTTATGTGGAGAGAGAAGAAAAAAATTAAAATCTGTTAACTTAAGAAGTGATCTTGGTTTTATTTTTATGCGTTAGACATCTGATACTACAGAATAATTTGGACTGATCTACCCCAGTACTAAACTGTTGATACAATCTGGTTGTGCCATGCCACTTAAAAACCAATAAGCATTAACTTAAATATTTTAGCTGCAAATCAACTTAAAACCATAACATTTTTAAAGGCTGATAATATTAATGATTTTGCAGGGGATGGAAACTAATTTAAAAATAAAACAGTAAAAAATAATGTATATTACAGGAATAGTTACATACAATTTATCCGCTTTGTTCTTTCATTCATGTTGTAAAATCTGCATGTTCAAAAATTTGGGCAGACTTGCCATAAAACTACAAGTTTAGTTATGTGTACCTGTGGGTTCTGTATTAAAATTTCAGCAGCTTTTATTTTTGGGCTGAACAAAAGCAAAACCTGTTCCACGTGCTTCTGCAGTCTTTTTCTTTCTTTCTTTCTTTTTTTTTTTTTTTGATTAACCAGCAATCTGTTTACAGCACAAGATCACCTAAAAATTCACCAGTAAAATAGCAATGTCTTTCTAAGTTAAAGTAAAGTAAAAACCTATTTCAGTTAGTCAACGGGAAAATACTGATACAGAGAAATACTTCAAATTTTTGATTCGATGTTTGATGTGACAGTGTAAATTTATTTTCCGTGTTGACTGACTTTCACAAAGCAAAGCTTCTGCAGTCCGTCGCTTACAAACTCACAAGAACTGCGAAGACCCTGCCAAAGCGGGCTCACCCTCTGCTGCAGGGCTGTTGCCTGTTGTCATTTACCTCTGATGGGGCAACGCGACGCAGCTCCCCTCCGGGACCGTTCTTACGGCCTTCGTGGTCTCCTTTGCCCGTGTGGTGGCTATGATGCTTCGGACAAACATTTAACACTTGTAGATTTAGAAGAAATGTTTTGCTTTTGTTGCACATATGTGTTACAGATCTTTTAAGTATGTGTAAGAAATCTGCTGCTACCTGAAAATGCAAGAAGTGCAGAAAGGTTATACTCTGTGTGCGTGTGCAGTGTTGAGGTGGAAAAATGCCTGCATGAAATAGAGCCATTTGGAAAGGTCTGTGGGCTAGATTTAATTTTCCTACTAAGTCATTCCTGTCTTGGCCTGTAATTTCTGTTAGCTCATGTTACAGTTCTTGTGGATTGGAAGCAGAAACTCTTACCCTGATAACTGGGAGCCTGTTCTACATGATGGTGTTTTAAGTGACTGAAAAAGAAGTGCTATAAAGCATATATCTGGTGAATAGTAAGATTGTTAAGGGTGTGAAGTGGAGCACTCATTTAGGAAATGTTTAAATAGTAGTTTGACTGTACAACTTTACTACCTTTCTTTTGTGGTGCTTTATTACAGTATAGTTTTAATTACATGAAGACTTGCATAACAGTGTGTGGTCATGGTTAAACTGCTAAGTAAAAGCTATTTGAGGGTTGATACACTTGCTAGAGGCTACCTTGACATGTTGTTTGTTACAATGATTTTCTTAAGTGTTGCATTTTTATTAACTGTTTAAGGTCAATGTTTTGATACGGTAAAAACCTGTAAAGAGTAGATGCTAATACTTTACATTTTGAAGAAATGTATTTAGATTATTTTTAATTATTTTAAGTAATTTGAGGAACTGCACTGTATTAATTATTATATATAGCTTGGTATAAGTTATCTGAAATGATACAAATGTATTAGTTTTATGAATATTCATGTTTGTGAAATAATTGTATGTTCATTTCTTGCTTATTTCATTTTCACCACTTGTGGTTGTTTTCAGCAAAATACGAAACGTTTGCAGGTCAGTATCAAAACACAGAGAGAAGCTATTTTAGCTGTTTACAAATTCAAAGTGGAATGGGATTATTTATCATCAAACAAATACTTCATTGTCGATACTAAGAGATAATTTAGTGTGTGTAAATAGTAGTGAAATTTTTTATTTAGGAAACTAGTCAATTTTGAGGGCTTATTTTAAGTGCTATCTCTAATGTAACTTTCCAAACTAAGATGTCTGCAGCCATGCCTTGAAGGTGACTGACTTTCTGTGAGTTCTTCTAACATTGAGTACATCTCGCTGACACGTCTGATCATGGTTAAAACTGACTTGGAAGAAAAGGGTGCGTATGGCGTCATTTCATTCAGTTAGTTTCTCTAATCAGTCTGCAGCCTTTGGAGATTCATAAGGCAAAATGCTGTTATCGCTTAGTTGGTTCAGAGTGAAAACCTCCATGACTGGAGTTCAGAAACAGGAGTGTTGACAGAAATGTTTTGATGTATCCAGCCAAAGCCTAATTCTTCTTCAAGCTTGGAGGGAGAGAATTTTCAATTATAAATTGAGTTTAAAAGGCACTGTGTTTTAACACTTCAATTTTTTATCATTTAGCTATTCCTTTATTACTGTAACAGAAACCAAATTTCCTTTCTTTCTCTTACAATTGTATTGCAGAACACAACTACTGAATATCTGAAATGTAATAGGAATTGTACTTTGAGGCAGTTCTGTATATAACTTTAATGTTACAAGATAGGTAATATTTACAGTAGTTGAATTTTTCAGATTGAAGTTAGCTACTTTTTTAATGTTTGTTTTGAGAGTAAGGTCTGTGGTAAGCCTGTAAGTCTTTTTTTTTTAAAAAAAAAAAAAAAAAAGCAAAAAACTACCCTTCCTTCTTATCTACCAAGTTTGCATTAAAAAAAGAACGAACCAGAAACCAACAACTTAGTGTTTTAGAGGAAACATACCAGATATTCCTGCTTGTGTTTTTTTTTTGAAGCATGAGGCTTCTAGGAAATACTTTATACCCAAAATTAAAATGGATTGTCTGGCTATTTGCATAGCTCCATTATTACTGAAAATTCTTCTTGAGTTAAAAAATAAATAAATAAATAATATAACCAAAAAAAAAAAAAAAAAAAAGTGAGAAATGAGGAAGTGACCTTGGGGGTTGCCCTAGATTAGACAGGAAATCACACTACAGATTGAACCCAGAGCTTGAATTCCATTTCACCGCTTTAACCACAAGAGCATTCACTCTCCTTTTTCTGCTGCAAGGCCACCTGACTGAAGGAAGCACCTTTCCTCGGGGAGAAGCAGCACCCCGCGTGTGAGGACTTCAGCAGGACTTTCTTGCCTGTCAGACCTTGCCGATGGAAGGGTGCTGCTTGGCAGCTGGGCTGGTTTACTGCCCGCAGACTGCTGATGCTTAGTGTGCTAGTCTGAGCCTTTAGTCACTGAGTTGCAGTTGGTTTTGTTTCTGTTACTGAGAATTGCCTTTTTTTTTTTTCTAGCAAGCTGTTTGTGGCAGCTGCTTGTCCACTGTTCTCTTTGCCTAAAAATGCATATTGCATGCAGCATGGTTGTTTCAGGTGTTGGCTGGGAGGCTTGTAGAAAAAAACTCCAACCTGGGAGAGCTGTAGTGTATAAATTTCTGCTGTAAATGCACAGAATTGGTTCACTAGAATAATAAATTTCATTTGTTGTTAAAGAGTTTTCTGTACTGTTTTAAACTGATGCCAGAAAGCATGGCCAGAGCAGTAACTTGAGTTAGCAGAGCTATAAGAGGAATATGTACTTAAAGGAAAATTGGGAAACTTAGTTATTTTATGCAAGAGTTTCATATTTTAAAATCATGTCGTTCTGTTTTATTGTTCTTCGTGCTTTTTTTTTCGCCTCTTCATATACTAGTAGTTCCTTTTGGAAGGCTGCTTTGTGAAGTGATAGCCTAGTGCTGTGTAACTTGCAGCAACTGAGGCCATCCCTTTCCAAAGTTGCCTCAACCTTTCAGTCTATATTCAGAAGCAAAGATCGAGTTTCTTCTCTATGCAGCAAGTAGATAAAATTGCACTTCAGCTCCATCTGCTGGTTGTATTATCCATTAGATCCTAAAGATGGAAACTGCACCGTCAAAAGATGCGTAGAGGGCAAGGAGGTCACGGTGGCTCTTGTGCTGTGGATAAGGAAACTTCAAGAGTTGGTTAGAACAAAACGGGGCTTGGTAGACCACCTCGCACAGGATCCCAGGAGATCTACTGTCAGCTCTGCTCTGGATGCTGCTGGAGACAGGTGGTGCTCTGTCAGTACACGATCCAAGCTTGCCATCTGCCTTTCGCATGGTCAGGTGTAAGTGTCTGGAGCAGGCTGCAAAATGTTCATTACTGAAATTGTCTGAAGTGAGAGCTAAAATTAAAAGGCCGTTTCTTTCTCATGTCTGATCAAGGGTAGCATAGTTCGACTAATTTGTTGTTTCTTGTTTGAGATCATGGAATCTGCTTGTTTACTGTGCTTTGCATACCAGGAATGAATATCTCAGGTTTTAGAAGAGCTAATGGGGGCAGAAGGGAACATGGACAGCAGCGATTCTTGACTGTGGTAAAGGTGATCTCTCATCAGAAATGCTCGGTTTTGGTGTTCTGTAAAATAGCACCATCATGAGCAGAAGCTGCAGCAGGAGCTAGAGAGGGAAATCTGGCACTCTGCTTGGTCTGCTAAAGTAATTTGATATATTAGCAGAAAGAAGAACTGAGAGCAGAAGATGATTTTAAAACTAAACATTTCACAATTTATCCTAGTATATGCAGCTTGTGGAAAAATAACTTCTAATGAGATTCACTTCCTAATATGTTTCTTAGGTCTTTTGAAAATTAGCCCGTTGCGTTGTAAGCTCAAGCGGAGAAGTTTTTACAACACTTAACACAGTCTGTGCTACTCACCAGGATTGCATGTGCTACTGCAGTAGAAATAATAGGAATTTTCTTCCCAGAAAATATAATAGTTCTTGTTTGTGTGTGTCTGTGTGCTTCTCCCCGCTTTGTTCTTGATTTTTTGTAAAGTAACATGATAGTTTTTGACACTTATCTTCATCAAACTAATTACACACCTTTCTGTAATAGATGCATTCTTGAAATGCCACTGAGAGTTCTGTGAGTTTTACATGGAGTTTTGAGACACAAGTGGATTGACTGTGGTTATGCAGAAAATCTGTGGTGGAAGTAGATGACTTATTTCAGATTTCCAGAAATTGACTGATCTGATGTTACCACTTTAATATCATTCAGTGTCTTAGTTATTAGTCGCTGAAAGTATTCTGTGGCATGCTAGTTTTTTTGCAATATGTCATACAGGAATCAATTGGTGTTAGTGTTTGTGGATGTTGAATGCAATTTGAATAATAGGCAGAAACCAATAACTTTATAGCCTTTAGACCTACTACCTCTGATTTCCATGCTCTGCTTTCCTTTTTTGCTGATCATATCAAGATTTATTTTCAAATGCAGATCCTTAATAAAGATGATTATCTATATGAAAATATAATAGTCTAGAAAAAGTATTACAGTGACAGGGCCTGTGCTGGACCCTTAGAATATCATAATTAAACTATCTCCAATGTAATGATTGACATGATAAAGAGAGGTTTTCAGGGGAAAAAAAAAGAGTATGTATTTATTTAAAAGAAATATGGTAACATTTCACATGGTTTTGTACCTAGTCTCATAGCTGTATCATATTTTTTGACTTAATGGTTTGTGCTGAAATTACTGACAGTTAGGTAACTTAGGTGGACATTCATGGTATTTAGTAAGATGTATGGATGTCTGGAACTTACAGTTCACACTTAGATTCATAGGCTTCCTGGTGTTTGTTCCATGAGATACATACCCATGGCATAATGCAGGCAGGTGTGATCATATGCTGCTTTTGTTCTGAGCCAGTTGAATAAAAGCTGATGCCCTGCCCAGCGTAGGCAATGGGGGATTATTCTAGAGCAGTTCAAACAGGTCTAAATTGTGGCTGCTCATTCTTTATTTCTGCGTGTCAGAGCTCTTCCTGGCCTGTAAGCCAGTTTAGGAAGCTGTTGGAGAAAAGAAAAGTGGGAGGAGGAAGGGAAAGGATTAGTTTTTGGGTGGTGCCTTCTCCCTGGCTGGCCTGCTGCCTGCTCTCATGAGCACCAGTGCCAGCGCGAGCGGGGCAGGACCCTCTCTCTGCAAAAGGGTTGGGATTTCTGCAGCCCATACTCCTATGGGCTTAAGCACCTACCATTAATGTAATACCAAGATCGCTAGTAAGTGGTGTTCGGACTCAGTGCCATAATAACGGGATTTTAGAGCTTCTGGTGGGTACAAAGCATGAGCAGAATAAATTTCTGCAAGTTACAAATGAATAGAAATAGAAATCGAAGTAAAAACACCCTGGTTCCTTATTTTAGAAGCAAGTGCTTTTAATTCAGTGTTAGGTAAGCTTGGCTTATGTTACTCTATTACCTTTGAACCGTTTAAAAACAAGCACCAGTAAAAATCCTGTGTAGTTTATAAAAACAATGAAAAAGATGATTCTGGAAACAGCATGCATGAATTTTAGGGATTTGGGGATAATGAGCCCTTGCACTTTGACTGACTTACTCCGTTTTGAAATTTCTCTGAAGATATAAGGTAATTAGTAGCCTTAAGTAAAGCCACAATTAGCATTTGATAGATAACATTGCTGAAATATCAGTTAGATTCTGTGTGTTGTAATGGTCTGGGGTGGAAGCTGACAATTTAGCATTTCTGCAGAGCTCTTGGACCACTGTACGTTGCCTTGGTGTGACAGACTTTTACACTATTGCAAAAGTGAGCATGCTGGAGTAGCAGTTCTTCCCTAGGGAGATACACCAACATTAGAGAGGAGATGCGGTGCAGGACCTAAGCCAACAAGCTATGCCAAACTTTTTCTTTCTTTTCTTTCTTTCTTTTTAAAAGCTTGGGTTGGTGCCAGCACTGCTGGTAAGAGGGAGAGGGGAGCTGGTGGCAGGTAGTGAAAAGCAATAGAAACAGAGAAAGGGATGCAGGGGAGCAGCAGGTGAGGATGTAAAGAGAGACTTGGAGGATGGACAACGCAGCTGAAAAGTTTCAGAACTGCTGCTTTAGATTTAGTGATACTGCAGATCAAACACAGATATTTGCAATTGTGCTATTGTTCCACCTGCTTTAAGGACATTTTTGTTCTTTAAATAACTTTTCTTGTAGGCATGGAAGGCTGTTCTGTTTAAGTAATTGTCTTCTGGACTACAGGGGAATACATTATTCTAGCTAAAAACCACTAACGTAATGAAATCTTATGAGTGCTTTCCAATGTACAATATGCATAAAGAAATGGTTATTCTGGCAGGTTCGGGGTAGAAGATTAATGAAGTAAAATTCCATTTATGCTGTTGGTTTCTTAATTCTTAAATTTTCCTCTATAAATTTTACTGAAGTAAAACTCCTACAGAATCTGTTCATACTGGGACCTATAAGCTGGTGCCATTTTATTAGAATTGGGACAAACCATGAATCTGCAGTTCAGATTATGTGGATTTGATTTTGGTGGCTAAAAGCACTCCTGAACACTGTTGTTCATCTATTACAGATTGTAGCTTGATAATTCTGCATTTTTGATGCTCCGTCGTTCTTGGTTAACTGCATTCTCACTGTGGAATTAGGAGTTGGCTCTGCCAGTTTGTACCTGTGAATTTTTATTTGCCCATATGAAGTATGTGGCCTTTTAGAGCAGACCTCCTAAAGATAACTTCTTTATTGCATGATAAAAGTTTCTCAAGATGTGTTTAAAAGGCTGGGAACATCTAAATTGTAGGGAATACAAGAGAAAGGGAGAGAATCACAGGCTGGCTTTCTTTGGAGCCGTGCCTGGGTACTTTAAGAGAGCTGAAATGGGAATTGTCTTCTGTCATCATTTTTTCTATGGGGAAAGTTTACAGAGTAGCACTCTTCTCATAAAGTTTGGAAACCCTCAGGGTAGAACTGTAGGGCATGTTCTACAGCTGTGGACAAGATTAAAACAATTAAATGACTATATGTGAATATTCCTATATATTCTCTCTCTATATATATATGGGGGGGAATCTAGAGAATAATTGTACAAAAACTTGCTTCCTTTTTTCTTAAAACCATGTATTTACTTCACAGCAAGCAAGGGCAGAACAGGAGGAGGAATTCATCAGTAACACTCTGTTTAAGAAGATACAAGCTCTGCAGAAAGAGAAAGAAACACTTGCAGTAAACTATGAAAAGGAAGAGGAATTTCTCACTAACGAGCTCTCAAGAAAACTGATGCAGGTAATTACTTCCTTTACTGGTATTTCTCCCAAGATCCTCAAGGCCGAATGGTGGTTGAGCTTTTGTTTTTGTTACTATGACTTCAGTCAGAGGGATGTATTCAGGTCATAGCTGGTATAAAGCTGTTATTGATTAAAAACAAACATACAAATGCCTAGTAAATTTGGATTTTGTTTAGTTTTTTTGTTTGTTTTAAACATGTTCCTATAAAGTTTGTATCTCTGAACTTGTTTTGAGAATCTGAAAGTTTGTACTGAAATGCAAAGAAATACGTGCAACTTGCATGTTAACTGTCTTGCAGAAGGGAATTACTGATTAATTTAAAAAGTTAGTGAAATGGACAATTTGGCGGGGTTCTGAAATAGTAAAATATAAAAGCTTGCAGCAGTGTATGAAGGTTACCAGCAAACTTTATCCACAGGTTTACTCAAACTTTTAATAATTCAGTCTTTTTAAATTGAAACATTTATATCAACTGGATGCTAAAAGTAAAAAGTTTAAGATGCTGGACCAGTTTATGGTAGAGGAATATGTAGAAACTTTCTCTGATTGCCTGAGATGATAGTTTTTGGAGAGCAGGTGAATATTTCTAGGAAACATTGTACATGCTTGCTCTATTCTGTTTCACTTGCCTAGATGCTTGCTTTTGGTCTATGTATGAGACAGGTTAATAAGTTAGGTGAATTTTTGGTGACCCACTTTCTCTTTTCATGTAATTACTTATCAGCTTCATCGTGAAAAGCTAGTCAAGTTTAAGGGACCTCATTTGTGTGTTGTAAGCATTTCCTACATTCGGCAGCTGAGATGTATAGCACATTTAGCCCTACAGTTAGTAAACATGTTGTTTGCAAACAACATTAAAGTTAATCTCATCTGACACTTCTGTTACTGTGAAGAGGGACTTTATGACTTTGTAGTTTAATGCCTATATCACGTGGTAAGTTAAGCATCAAGAATCTTTCTGAATTAAGGCTTGCATTTGCTTTCAAAACCATAAATTTAAATGAAAAATAGAGAAGCTGATGGGAATAAAAATAGGGTATCAAGTGTTCTTTTCTAATTGAGATAAGATATAGGTATCACTGTAGAAAAAGTTTTCCACTAGTCTCTTGCAGTAGTAAAATGGCATGTTGAGCAATGTTTGATTCAGAGGACTACTTAAAAATCAAATATCGATTCAAGCTACCTGGAGGCATTCTATGCGTTGTATAGAGCAAGGTAAGGCTTCCTTTAAAAATAAAAGCACAAATTAATCCTTGATATGGCTGAAGAGGCTTTGAAGTCATGTGATTACCTTACAGACAAATTTGTACTGAACAGGTTTTGCAGCAACTGAATTCCTGTTCCTAGTAATAGCTTGAAGTATACTTTGGTAAGCAAAGACTGCCTTAGCCTTTTTGTAGAATTCATCTTATAGACAAGCAAGATACTGCTTTAAAGCTGTATCTTTAACAATTCTTAAAATGCTGATATTATATAAGATAGATTCATATATTGCAGAGAGAAGTATGACCTTGTTGTCTACCTAAAGCTACAATTAACTTTTTCTCTGTTATGGGCTTTCAGAAAGTATCCTTTGACTATTATCCCAAATTAAGGACAAAATTAAGCTCTATCCTCAAAATGCCCAAGATAGTGCCTTGTTGTAGTGTATGAAATAATTCCAGGGTGTTAAGCTGGTTATCCACTGGAAACCCTTGAAAAAGGTGTATTCATTCTCACTACTGAGAGAAGGATTCAGAGATGCAAGTATACCAAAACCAGGATGTAGGCATATAACTGATGAAGTTATTGGAGCTTTTTGTAAGGCATCTGGATAAACCCCTCAGTTTTAGATTCAACATCATCCTGTAAATATACCTAGCTTTTGACTGGCAAGCTGTAGGTTTTTGCTGAAAGAACCTAATTACATAGCCATAACAACAAGAAACAGAGGTAAAATTCTGACCACCTTCTGCTTTTATTAAACCGTCCATCAGCCTCCAGTATGTAAGCCTGAAGCTTATTTCATTTCATATGACTTTCCTTTAAGTTTTATTCAGCTTTTGATAAACAGGATCATGTCAACCATAAGATTTTGAAAGGTAACAATTTCTTATTTTTGAAGAATGCGCTTGTGTTTCCAATCAGTAATACTAAACTGTATAATTTCTGTCGGCATCATTAGCTAACAACACTTGGAAGTAAATTTTAAGTTTATCCTCTTTCTAAATACTAACCCAGTTGACTGAAAAAAGAGAACAGCTGTCAGCATGCTGTTGATGTTGGATGGTAAAAGTGCCTATGAAAGGCAAGTGACATTGGATATCTTTTTTTACTGTTTGGCTACAATTGTAACCACAATGCTCAGAGGAAAAGATGATAAAGAATTTATCAAAGCTCTTGTACAAAGCGTGTTTTAAACTGTGTCAGAGGGATCTGCCTAGTTGGAACCTATATCGTCTAGAAATCTGGATAGCTTTTTGTACCATTACAGAGACTCATGGCTTGCAGTACAGCTGGAGGATTAATTTGTTTTAAAAACAAACCAAGTTTAATACAAAAACTGTTGCTCTTTTTTGTGTGCACTTGCTCAATGCAGATCTCATTTCATGGCTTGATTGCATCTTTGATGTGCTAAATTTCATGGAAAATGTAAAAATGTGTATTAGTATATTCTCTCAAGCACTGGTAAAGTGCTGAGCAGCTTATAACTTATACAAAGGAAATGATCCCTTACCTGTAGAATTAAAAATTATTTTTTTATGGAAACATTCAGATATTTCCTATTTCTATGGTGATTTTGGGTGTAGTAAGTTGATTTGGAATATTCATGAGTTGCAGGCTATTTTCTTATATAGTTAAGGACTGCAAATAACATTGATGTTGACTTTTTTTCGTGTTTTCTGGAAGGTTAGCTGTTGCTTAGATGTTCTGAATCTCACTTACAAAGCCTGGACTCTATACCTAGGTAAACTACTTGATAAAGCTTCTGAGAAGAAAGAATTCTGATATTACAAGTAATTTTTTAATAGAAAAGAGGGCTTTACTTTTATAGTATCTTGACTCTTCTAATTCATGATACTCTTTCAGTTGTGCAGATATAGTGCTGCATTCCCAAATGAGATTTTTGAGACACAGAAAGCTAAGATAGCTGTATTTTTTTCCTAAATTTCCCAAGACTTGTGAGTACCAGTATTTGTCATTACCTACTAAAATGTAGCAATTCTGATACAAGGTAGCTTGTGTTTCTTGTGATCACAAGAATATTGTGAATGAAGGCAGGCTTCATGACTTCCTTGCTATTACTTGAGGATGCAAGACTGATGAGATGGTTATAGGGTTAATAAAAGCAATGAATTGGTACCTGTCCACTTCCATTTGTGGTATCTTCACTCTGGACAGGATTCTAACTAAATTTAATAGAGGCTTTGATGATTTACCAGAAGTGTAATAGTCTCCAGTAGAAGTGTTAGATAGTAATTTGTTTCTCTTTTTAAATTCCTAATCTCTGTGTCTGCGTGTTTATCTGCCAGGCAATGTTGAGCTAACCATGGAACTAGGCTTCCAAAATTCATGCTGTCAGATATCGTGCATCAAATGGCTTCCTGCTTTTTGTATGACTGTGGAACAAAAGCTGTATATGAATCTGTTTTGTCTAAGACTTTGGCTTTTGGAACAGAGGGAGGGAAGTACTTTAGATAGCCTTCCTTAGATTTGAGGTCTCTCAAATTTTCAAGTATTTACTAGTCTGTGGCTGTTTTGAAATTAGTGCTATATTATTCAGTTGAAAGCCACTTAGCAGAGGGACTTCTTCCCTAGTGTCTATGTGTTTTTGTACTGTCAAACCTTTGTTTTTCACAATTGTAGGGGCTTATGCTTTGCATTCAGAGTGGTGTCTGGAATGAGCTCCCAGAATGTCAGTACATTTTAAATGCGAAAGCTGTCTGCCAGAGCACAAACTACAGTGCTCCCCACTAATAGCTTAACAAGAATTTCCCAGTTCAGCATGATTTGCATTAGTGTTATAAAACAGAGTTGCATCAGTTTTTCAATGTTGTTGTAAGAAAATAGAATCAGTCTGGCAAGTAGTAAATGTTTCAAAAATAAACATACATAGTTGCATGCAAAAGGCGGCTTTTTACCTGGAATACTGCTGCCTTTCTGTGGTCAAGCTTTCTGGTTCCATACCATTGCTTGATAGTTCTTGTTTATAACTGTGGTGCTAGCTTTTACTGCCTTTGCAAGACCGTTGAATAAGTGTATGCTTTTACTAGTTAAATTTCTTGTGTTAACTGTAAGTGTCTAGACTGAATGCTGCAAAGATGCAAGGAGATGACATCCATCTCAATAATTTTTTTGGAGTGGAGAAAAGCTTTTCATGATAGATGTTCCTCACACAGTTTTTATAAGCCTTGTATTCTCTGTGTATTTGGTCTATTCAGTTATACTTTTGTCTACCTAAGTCTCCAGAAAGTTTGGAATATTAATTTGTATGGATTCTCTTATTCCTAGCCATTAGAGAGTGCTAGTGTTATTTTCAGAGGATCACTAGAAGTGTTTTGATGCAGGGTCCATGCTTGCAGTTGTCTGCATGTACTTGTTGTGTTACTGTTTTGAGATTTGAAGAAATAAATATTGAAATTTCAATCTTTTGTGAAATAAAATTGGCCCCGAAAGTAATTAATCTTAGTATTGTTTTAACTTACAAATTCAATTATTCTTTAAGTTGTCTAGCACTTTTTTCAAAGTGAAATACAGATTTGTCAATAACCTTTGTATTTTTGCAAGTACAAATTGGCCCAAGTGTATGTCCTTGAAAGTAAAAATGTTATGACATACCAAGATAATAGCACAATATGTGCAGTCAGGCAAATTAAGAAATTGAGAGCTATACTGAAACATTTTTCATGCAAGTCTGGTTCTTGACAATTCTTTCAAAAATTATAAATCTATAAACACAAACAATTGCCCTTCTTGCTCTCCAAAATACCATGCATCAGCTCAAGGATGTGAATGTGATTGTGTGGAATAAACACAGATTCAGCTCATATATTGTTTATTTGATGAACATCTGGACATAAAGTGGAGGCAAACTCATGATACATTTTTTGTTAATATAGAGGACTTTCGAGATACAGCAGAGGAAGAGTCTGACAACTTTTGAGGGCTGGAGTAGTAAAAATACAGCTTTTCAGTAGTGCAGTGTTCAAAGTTGTAGTATGATGGACAAATTATTATTTAAAAAGTGGAACTTCATCAAGTAGGTGCATTATTTCATAGAAGCACTTTCAGCTGTTCCAGAGTAAGGTGGTGCTGTAAGCATGGCCCTACATTTTATCAAGAGGTTTGTTTCCGTAGAGGGAGGAGAACATTACTGTAGTTGTATAAAACATCTTTAGGACTTGAGCAAACTGCTGCAGGCACTCTTGTGGCTGATAAGCTTTATTTTTCATGGTCCAGTTCTGTTTAAAGTATTTGCTGACTCTCTTGCCCGAAGTCCATCTCTGGTCCTATGCAGCTGTCTTGAGACCCTCCCCCCCCCCCATCTCCTACATTTTTCATATGCATTTCAATGTCTGTAAGCCATTGTCATGAAGGTCCTTTTCTAAGACTTTTTTTTCCTTCTTTGCTGACAGCTAAAGGGGTATTTGTAAACAGTTGTTGTAACAACATATAATTAAAAACAGTTTGTCGGAAAATACTCTGTTCTCTTACTTTACTATTTTATTGGTATTTTTTCATTGAAAAACAGCATTTCTAGCTCTTAACAATGTTAAAATCTAAGCTTTAACAGTTTTTTTTTTTTTTTTTTTTAACTGATTAAAGCCAGTTAAGAAAAATGATTTTACCTGGTTGTGGGTAACAGATACCATTAACGTGGTTTTTGGGGAGTGCTGTTTCTGCTTTCTACCTACTTTGAATAGTGAAGCCAAAAAGATAAAGAAAAGGAGTGCACAGTAAATTAGCTTTGTTGGAATTTCCAAGAGGGTATTCATGCTATAATCCCTTTTAGCACTAAAGGGGAATGAATTTATGTTTTTTTTTTTTTCTCCTAGTCACTTCACTTCCTGATACATTTATGTTTAAATCAGAATGGAGAATATTTTTGTGGGTAAATCTCTGCTGGCTTTACTTACTAGCTTTCTGATCAGCTACCACAGTCCTTTGGTTATGGTGTGTTCATACTGCCAAGATGGGATTTAATAGGTCCTACACAGCAGCTACAGATCTAATGAGTAAGCCCTATCAATCCTGTGTGATGCAAATCCCGCACAAGCTTTACCAGGAATGATCTGACAAACAAGACTGTACTATTACAAATTAATTTGTTTTAAATAATAATTGCATTTGCATAAAGGAGAAAATAACAAATAGTGTGTCTTGCTTAAGTTGGTTTGAGGTTGTATTACATAGTTGTATCATTTGCCAGACTCACTGGATTGTCTGCAAAAGCTAATAGTCCCTAATCACACGCTTGCTGTGACCAGCATCTGACTCAAGGCTGAGTAAGAGATTTTGGCCATGTGCCTTCTTACACTGTTTAATTTGCTAACTAAGTATAAGCTGATTACAACAACTAGCTTTGGACTCAATTTTTTGTTAGGTGAAAAAAAAGGGTCTAGCTTTTTCGATTAAGCATGATTAAGGTTGATGAAAGTGAAGAGGCATATTACCTTGGGCTAGGTGGTGATCTGCAAGCTGTCTGTATTCCTTATTTTCTTTGGTGGTGTTCAGCCTGAAACTGTAAAATGGGGAGAGGGGCTTAAAAGGTTTTAAAACTGAATAATGTCTTGTTCATACAAAAATTTTTTGCAGCTGAGTTTTACTGCATTGCTCAGGAAAGAAGCTTCAAATGTCTGCTTATCAAACAACACCAATAGTATTTTAATAGTGCAATTTCTTTTTTTTTTTTTTTTTTTTTTTTTACTAAAGGTGTAAGTTTAAAATTTTCTTCTGATGAAAATCTTACTTAGCAGCCCTACTTTCTTCCATAAGAAATAGAATGGTTTTATTTCTGACTAAACAATTCAAGAAGATTTCCTAACTATCTGAGTTGAGAATGGTTCTGATAGTCCAAGGTATTATTACACTGGAGTCCAGACAGCTTCCTCAAGTTTGTGGGAATTTATGGACAAGACAGTAGAGGTATAAAACTGAAGATGCTTTCTGTAATCAGTTTAATTGTGTTTTGGAAAAATCAGTGTAATTTTGTCAGTGGAGAAAATAGATCTCAAATATTTTTCATTATGATTCTAGTATGTATCTTAATTTGTGAAAAACAAAATCTGTGCAGATTGATAAGCCTTGAAAGCACAGTGACACTGCACACTTCCTTTGCAGCGCATGCAGCTGAGTAGTTGCTGCCTGCCCAGGTGCTCTCCTCCATAGAGCTTCTACTCTATACCCTCTGCCAGGATATGCTTTACAGGTCATTTTCTCTTTAAATAGCAGCAAAGGGAATTGAACAATTGAGCTAAGCAATTTTTAATTTTTTCTAATTAAAATATTCTTCTTCACTGTGGATGCCTGGCAACCTTGACTTGTGTCCGTGGCTATCAGGTATGTCCCCAGGTTTTCCTCACTGAGCGCTGCAGAGACCTGTTGCACTGTCTTACTGTTTAACACATCTGGCTTACATGTTCTTCTGAGGTACCCAGAAGGGCTGACCTACCATAGTAAATTAGCAGGTGGTACAAGTACTTTCAATTTTTTATATTTAGGCAGACTACAGTGTAATCACACCCTTCTTTTAGCGTAGTTTACTTTTTGGTGGTTTACTTTTCAGTAAGTCAGACTCTCATGTTTGCATCATGGTGATAGTGGTGATGATTTTTATATGCAGGCAGACCTGAATCTCTATCTCAAAGGGATGCTATCATGATCTTGACATTTAATGTTAAAAGTGACTGCTCCATACAATGATTTCTGTGCGTTATAATGGACAGTTTTTGTATTTACATCTGGTTGTGAACTTTGAAGGATTTTTTAATTGGAAATCTTAACTGAAAAAAGATTTGTTCTCAACTGATGAGAAATTTATAGCATGCTTTTGTTGAAATATGTTTTATGTCATCAAAATATTTTTGTTGGCATAAGACTAGATGTAAGACTTTTTTAAAAAAAAAATTATTGCACAATAATTCCATTAGTATGACTTCAGTCATGATTTTAAACTTTCAGCTGTCTGGGAGAAAGAAGAACCAATATCTGCATTTTAAGCTTTGCATACTCTTAAGAGGATGCATTTAGATTAAATTTAATGCTTTTGTGAACACTAATATCTTTTCTATTTTTAAAATGTCAGTGATTTTTCTGTCATGCTGTATTTCTAATACCAGAATGTATTATGTGACATTTTTGACTATTAAATATTTGAAAATGCAGTTTACTTCCATCTGCTTTATAAATTGAGCACATTTTAAAATGTTGCTCTTAGAGATGCTGTTATTTGGATTTTGCATTTTCAAATCATCTGAGAACCACCAAATACGATCAGTGGAGAATTTAATATAAGAAATAGTGCATATAAATGCTGCATAATAAGTTTTTATACTATTATTTGTGTGATTAAAGCACTTGTCTCCTTGTCTCCTAAATATTTAGCTACAGCATGAGAAAGCTGAACTGGAGCAGCATTTAGAGCAAGAACAGGAATTTCAAGTGAACAAACTCATGAAGAAAATTAAAAAACTGGAAAATGATACTATTTCAAAGCAGCTCACCCTGGAACAGGTAATTCTTTTTTTTTTCAAAATTATGTAACTGCGGAACAAGAGATTTCAGAAAAAAATTGACTTGTTTTATGTTAGTTTTGACCTACTTAATTTTTAAATGTGAGAAACTGGATAGTATCAAGAATATGAAAAAGTGAGTTTAACTTTCAGTCAAAGCTATAAATCATTAACATAATTTATTATAGGAAATGTTCATTTCTGTTATGACCTTTACAACTCTTATTACCTTTAACACAAGCCTAACTCACATCTGTTAGGAAGCTGTTAGTGTTTATGAATGCTTTATAAGTAATGCTTCTTGTTGCTGTTCATCAGCTTTCACCATCCTAAAGCTAGGGAGAAAGACTGCCTGCCGCTTCTGATAGCAGTTAGGCACAAGAGTAAATCATATGTGTGTGGCCTAGTTGTGCTCTAGGTCATCCTTTTATGGCAGTGTGGCAAGCCCAGGAATCTGGAACTGTTAGATGTCAACAGCATATATACTCGTGAAGAATGATTTGGGATTAAGCTACACCCTTTTTCTGTAGACAGCAATGAAGATTAGAGAGAAAATACCACTGGTTTTGGTCTTGCATTTCCACTGGAAGTTTAGATATTGGGACTGCTCATTTGTCTAACTTTACATGTGTGCCAAAGCATCTCAGCACTGTTAGTCTAAGTCCTGTTGGTTTGAAAGGCAGACTGATGAAAAATACAGATTAGTTAAAGACCTTTGGTTTTCTTGGCTTATAAAAGTCCTGCAAGTTGAATGGTATAAGCATAGTACATTATTTCTGTGAATTTGTTTGCTGTTCTCATCATAAAACAATCATGGGCATGAAACTATTCTGTTGCAGGTGACTTGAAATTCTACCAGTTTTGTATTTGACTGTCTTGCTTCACTTGACGTTGTGAATAGATTAATTACTAGGTAACTTAGTGATGAAATTGGAAGAAAGCAAGTGAAAATGATACTCAGAGCAAGAATTAACTCAAAATTTATATGTAGAGAAATCTATGGAACAAATTGAAAATTAAAAAATTAGGAATCAGAATCAGTAAGGTTGGAAGGGACCTCTGGAGATCATCTAGTCCAACCTCCCTACTCAGCAGGGTCACCTAGAGCATGTTAGACAGGGTTGCATCCAAGGCAGGCCTTGAAGATCTCCAGAGAAGGAGACTCCACAATCTCTCTGGGCAACCTGTCCCAGTGCTCTGTCACTGTCACTCGCACAGTGAAGAAATTCCCCCTCACGTTCAGGTGGAACTGCCTGTGCTTCACTTCCTGCCCATTGCCTCTTGTCCTGTCACATGGGACAACTGAAAAGAGTTTGTCCCCGTCCCCCTGACACCCTCCCTTCAGGTACTTATCCACATTGATAAGATCCCCCTCAGTCTTCTCTTCCCCAGGCTGAAGAGGCCCAGCTCTCGCAGCCGTTCCTCACAGGGCAGGTGCTCCAGCCCTCTGATCATCCTTGTAGCCCTACACTGGACTCTCTCCAGTAGCTCCATGTCTCTCTTGTACTGCGGAAAGATCTAGCTGCCAGCAAATCTTTAACCAGTGTTGAAATTGATATAAAATTGAAATAACTTTCTTAGCCACAAGGTGGTGATGGTGGCCATTTAATCAAAATTGAAATGAATACAAATTAAGCTTACATACTGTATTGTTTTATTCTTTGAAATATTAGTATGAGCCACAACTGAAATTCTCTTGGTATTTATTTTGATACCATTATTTTGGGCAGAGTTGTGGAATCATTAAATTTGGAGCTTATTACTTTATTCAACTCTATTCCAATATCAAAAATAGATTGTTCAGAAAGCATATAAACTCAAAACTGAATTGCTTATGTTTTCTTTTTTGTCAAGTCTTTCACTTAAATATCTGACCTTTAAATATTGTTAAGGTGTTAAAGTGGCTCTCAGTCTTATTTTGAAGTTTATTGTATATTTAAATGCTATACATCATATACCTTTGTTTTCTCTTACAGTAAGGTGTAATAAATCTCAAGTTACTTTGAACTTCAGCATGCATGTATACCACTTGCATGCATTTTTCTCTCCCTTTCATCACTTGTACAAATTCATACAAAGGCTTACTGCATTAACTGCAACGTGAAACAGCTGCCTTTGGGGCACATCTGGTACTTAGCAAGAAGCTACCAAAAGTTGCAGCAGCACAATGTTGTGTTTGTACTTACTAGGAATTAAGGAAGAGTGAGTGCCACAGCTTTTCAACATAGTCTTTGGGATACCTGTTATTTACAGGGCTTGTAACGAGTACTTCAGCAATGCCTCATATTTTGAACGTAATCTCATAGGACTGCATTACTTGCAGCTTTATATCTTCTAGATCTATTGCTGTCACCAGTGGTCAGATAGCTACAACACTGATCGCTAAATGACTATTTCTTTAAATGTGGAATGCAAATTACCTATGCTTTGATTCTTTTCTCGTTAGCTTCCTCTTATCTGAGCTGCTTATGCCAGAGTTGACCAGAAGATAGTTGTTTTATAGCAATGATGCTTCTGTAGAGTGTTGCTCTTAATTTCAAAAATGAAGTTGGGTCTTAGGTTTCAATTGTGACCCGTTTTAATTTTCTAAAGTCAGCCTGAAGCAACAGAACGTTTTCTCTGAAGGCTAATGGTGAAGAATTTCACAACATGTGACTGTTTCATTAGCTGAATGTTTTAGTTAAAATGAACAGCAGTGGTCTTGTGCATTACAGTTCAGTGATTTGATAGGAAATAAAATAGCTGTCAGTTCTGCCCTACAGAGGCCGAGTCTGTGTGGTCTTTCTGTTACCCTTTTCAGTTGCTTTTTTATTTCATACAGTACAGTGGGTAACTAGAAGAGGTGCATTTAAAAGAAAAGAGAAATAACAACTTAGATGCTAATAATCCTCTCCTATATCTGCTTATTTGAAAGGAGAAAAGGATCATAAAATGTGTAAAATTTCCAGAAAAATATTCTTGGATAGAAGCGAAGAAATAAAGGGGGAAGGGTCAAAGAGGAGCCAAGAGGGTTGTGGGCTTAGTCAGAGATTGTTTTCAACTTTCATTGATTAGGAAGATCACCGTCATTTCAGAGGGAAACAATTGTGTTTGTAAGTAAGTTGGCAAGAAGGCTGAAGAAGCAGTAATCCAGGAATACACAGACAGTGGATATTGTAGCTGCATTTGAAGTAAGTGTGTGTGTGTGTGCGCGCACGTGCGTGAGAGAGAGAAACACAATGAAGATTAAAATGGAGGAATTACAGTCCAAAAAATCCAAGCAATACATCCTCCCTTTCCTATTGTGGCTGTAAAAATTAAATGCTGTTCAACTGGAATGTAGCTTGGGAACTCATATAGACTTACAGTAATATTGACAGAGATTCTGCTTTGGTCTTGAGATATGATGCCATTGTGTTCACTTGAGTTCAAAATGTCATGAAGTTCCAAACAAATTCTTTGGCTGGAGTTTAAGTACACCAGAAACTACCTACAACAAAACAAAGAGACCTCCAGTCTGAATGCCCTGCTCTGCTCAATATGCTGCAGTAGCCCTGTCCCGTAGATTCAATTCAAGGTTTTTCTCCTTAGATCTTTGAATATCCTGACGTATTCAAGGGAGGAACTGGGTCGATGCTTAAGACCAGCAAAGGAAGATGCTTGCTTCCAGTGTGTTCTCATATTGCTGGAAAAGCAGAGCTTTAGATCTTCTTCTTGCAACTCAGCTGCTTTGGTGGCTCATCAGAGTGTGTTTGTCAGGCTTCGGGGTACAACATGAGGCTTTTTTTCTCGATTGTGGCTGGTGATTTGAACTTGTCACTATGCATGCTCACCTACACATAGATTTCTAATTAATAGACTCTGCTGCCTTGGTGAGGGATGCTGTAACATCAAGGATAGTTTTAGATTTTAAAATCGGAGGTTCTAAATATATCTGTGTCTAAATTCCAGTATGTTCTTTTTCATACCATTAAATTAAATACATTTACTTTCACTAGAATGTTTTTGTATTCCTATTTGGGCTAGTTCAGTAATGTAGTTGTAAAAATGATTAAGAAAGGTCAAAACAAGTGAATCTAAACCATATTCCATTAATTGATGCAAAAAACATTGGTGCAGAATTACTGTTCTACAATCAACCTTTTTCATCACGTTTATTTAGGTAGCTTTCTGATATATTGAAGATGTGCGTGTTGGTAATGCGAGAGCACAGCATACAAATTCTCAGAAAATTTTGTATGCTTTCTTTCCTCTGAACTCTCTCAGCTCCAAACACTGGCCAAACAAGCTGGCGAGTGAGCAGTGCACTGAGCAGCCTCATCTCCCCAGGGGCTGAGCGAGCGTTTTCCCTCCGTGCCACCCCAGCTCTGGCAGTGTAGGAATGAAGCACCTGTCAGGAACCGGAGTCTAATCAGGTGTAGACCAAGCGGGTTCCTTGTGACTTCTGATGTGTAAGGCTACATTCCTTATAAGGCCTACACGCCTACTAATGTATGCAATCTAGAACCTCAGTTCAAACCTCATTTTTATTAAAAGTGGTAAGAACTGTGTCAGATGTGAAAAGCTTTGCTAAACATTTTCTGATTATTTTATGTTCCCCATTACTCATGAGTATTAATTTATATATATATATATATATATAACTCTCTCTCTCTCTCTCACACACACACACATGTTAAATATACTGTAACTAATTGTCCTCTTCTTTAAAGAAGAAAGTTGTACATAAACTTTTACTGCTGCCTGAAGCACGTAAGTTTCAGTTTGAATCTCTCTGTTAATATAGTAGCTGGAACAAAGGTCTTGTGAATTTAAATGTTACTGTAGTCCTTCAGCTATGGTGATGCAATAAACATGCAAGGAGATAACTTAATATCTCTGTTTTCAGTCTTTCCAAGTTGTAAAGTGGGTGTATTTGCCTATCAGGAAAGTGGTGAGTGTTAGCCAAGTCTTGGCTGGAAAAATAAGTCTGTAGTATTTTCTGTCTGTAAAGGTACTGATCTATTCAAGTGTTTTTTCATTCCTGTTAACTTTTAGAGTTCAGCTGCTTACATTATTGAATACTGTTAGTATTCTAGTGTATTCTTGATAATATTTTAATTGCATTTGTTCTGAAACAGTAATAATAGAATTTTCATGTGCAGTTACATCCACTTTTATTAGCTTGTATTTGAATTAAGAATATTTGTTCACACAATAAGTGAATGTGAATAATGTCAACTTCAGTATTCTATTTTATAAAGCCTTTGCTAAGATCGAAATAATCGATTCTGCTAGTAAGGACTGATGCTGTAACGCTTGTGGCAGTCCTTTTTCTTTGCTATTTTTGTTACGTTGCACTGGATCTAACACAAGGCAAACATGTTTTCTGCTGTTTCTGGCATACTTAAAGGTGATTATTCTGGTAAAAATGTTTAATTTTTTTCCCAAAAATAAATGTCTACACATTAGAACATAGTATTAAATTCAGTTTGAACTTTAGAAATTCATGGAATAGGAGACATCTCTTAATAGACTTGTCATTTCATCAGTTGCTGCATATTGGCTCTGACCAACCACGAAATAAAGAAGAACTTGAAACCTGAACAAGTTCTATGGGAAAATTTTCTATGTTAAGGACTTAACAATTGTGCAGCTCCAGAATTCCTTGAATTTTTTCACAAAATCTGGCCCTGTGACCAATGTGGTGTTCCCAGTGCTGACTTCCTTTTCGCTTCCTCCTTGGTATCTTAGAGCACCACATAAAACAACTTCATCATGGCAACAAAATTCCATAGTAACAGTTCCTTGCAGAAAATACATCACTGTCGTTTTCACTGATTGTTTTTCCTCCCCAGCTAAGACGTGAGAAGATTGACCTTGAAAATACTTTGGAACAAGAACAAGAAGCACTAGTGAATCGACTCTGGAAGAGAATGGATAAGCTTGAAGCGGAAAAACGGTTTGTCTTGTTGCAGTTTGTTTATTACTGTGGAAGAAGCACTGTCTAATACTTAGCTCTGGTTTAAATACAGTTGTCTCAGTCCCACAGGCGTTGTTTAATTTATGAAAACACGGAGGTTAAAGTAGTTGTAAAGCTCCTTCTTTTCATGATATTACATGCTTGACTGCCTAAACTAGATGCAATTAAGTAGTGTAAGAAGTGAGCTGGGAAAGCTGGAAACAATTTACTGATTTTTTTTTTTTTTTTTTTTTTTTTTTTTGATTGCTGGTAGACTTTTAAAACTTCTGTTCTTGGGTCAGCTTTGTTGGCCAAAGAAAATAATATGACATTTTAGTGTATCGATTATATGGGAAGCTCTTGTTGCTTCCCTCTCTCCTTGAAGAAGACTTTAGCTTTTTCTCTATGATGTACTCTTGTGTCATTGAGGCTTCCTGCTGCTTCTTCAATAGAAGTAAAGATAATGAGGCTTTATGTTCCTGGAAAAGCTAAAAATACATATTAAAGGGAGCCTCTGGAGGGGAGCATATTGTAAGAACTCTGTTTTTTGTGGGGAGTAGAGGAGAAGCAATGATGAATGCCTTACTTCCTACTATACATTGTTAGGAGAGTTATGTTAATACGACTCCATGAATCCCAATCTGTGCCTTGGCAAACACCTGAGACTACATGAACTGCAATTTTTGTAGTTTTGTTTTGCGGAGCCCTGCTGAGTGGAAGGTGCTCTGAAGAGCTTCATGTAATATACAACAGTGGTAAAGCCACATAGTGGATAGGCCTTTGGTAGGATTTTTTATGCATCTTGGTCTTTAAAACTTTTTTAAACCAAACTATTTCTGGTTTAATCTATCCCAGACTGTGTGCCTTCTTACCAGGAGGTACAATTGAGTCATAGACCATGTTTTAATATGACTTTGTATGGCTTGTGTATATCCTAGACCATGCAAAGAGTTATGCTTGCATAGTGCTGTATCTGCTCTTCAGGGCAGAGTTGGATGTGACCTATCAACGTATTTCTAATGAACTGTTTCCTGTTTTCAGATGGAAAAGTACTTATGTAAACTCCAAGAATCTTAATTTAGAACATCAGTATCTGCAGTATGCTTATTTCTTTATATGAAAAGTTTGTTACTCCTGACTTCACAGGAAGGTATTTGACTATGTGAGGAGAAGAGCATGATGAGAAGTATTTTTCTCTTTGCAGATAATAAAGTGAATATCTGCTTCAGAAACTGTCAATAAAGTTTTCTTTCACCAATCCAATGAATATTGACCAGCAGTGCACAAAAACTTCTGCATCATTGGGAGTACTGTTTTTCATTTTTTATCTTAGATATGTTGTCTTCATCTTAGAACATAAATAAAACGTTCCAAAGAAATTAAACAAACTTGATTAGAAACAATCTTGTGGAAGTAGGGTTTTTAATGTAAAACTGAAGTACCTGTATATAGTCCAAAGTGGTTTATTTTTCCAAACTATAGGCAGAAATGTTTGCCACTATCAACATCTGAACATTTAAGAAAATCCCCTTAGAGGTGTCCCTGGACAACAAATTTTCTTTTTCCTATTTTGAGTTAAAAAAAAAAAAAAAAAAAAAAAAAAAGAAAGAAAAAGAAAGAAAAAGAAAAAGGCATTATAAATCCCCAGAAAACTCTCCCAAACAAAAACGGTCATTAATGTAAATCCTAGTATTTGTCTATCAGAATCCTTGCAGTGAGTGTTTGGTTTGGTTTGGTTTTGTTAGAGTTGATGGTAAAATTTAAATTCTTTTTCATACAGAATTTTACAGGAAAAGTTAGACCAGCCAGTATCTGCTCCACCATCACCCAGAGACATATCAATGGAGATAGATTCTCCAGAAAATATGATGAGACATATCAGATTTTTAAAGAATGAAGTGGAAAGGTTAAAGAAACAACTGAGGGCTGCACAGTTACAGCGTGAGTAAACAGCTTACCTTTAAATCTTTTTAAATTTCTATAATGTAAGATTTTTTTTTTGTCTAGAATTTCGTGAGTTTGATATTTGGGACAGAAAACATTTCTATGATTTTTTTTTTTTAATTCAGACGCTTAGCGGTGTTTTGACATAAAATTCTTCAAAACTCACCTATGAAGTACATTGTAAGAGTCTAGTTACAAGTTAAGACTTAAAAGAATTTCTAGCTAGCAAAATAAAATTCACTTATAAGCAGTTCACTTGTTAAGTGATTCTGGCTACCTTTAAAGACCTGTTTGTAGCTTTATTTTAAAAGTAATTGTTAAGGTAGCCTTTTGACTTCACAGTATAGCAAAACAAGTAACTGGTTGTGTTCTTACTTATGTGATACAATTTTGGAAAGATATAGAATAAATAGTTATAGAAGCCCACCTGTTTCTGTTGGGAAAAGTGGCATAGATTCTTTGCCAGCAGTAGAAAGCCCGGTTTTTGCCATACCTTTTAAAGGTGAGGATGTCATTTTGAAGCACTTGTTCTTAGATGACAAAAAGATCACTTGTTTTTCTCCATGATCTTTGTTACCCCCCAGCTTCATCTCTTTGTGCTAAATCTAAAATTTCCGTTTTAAGTTCACCAATTATGCCTTTTTTTGGTAGCACGGTTTCTGATCAGTAACATTATCTTTCTAAATAAGTAGACACCTCCTTATGAGTTGATAGATACAAAAACTCTGGAAGGGTGGAAAATGAACAGTGTTCTCCCCCTTTAGTGTGCTATTCCTGAGAGACCAACTAGAACATTTCAGCTACTATTTAGAGAAATAACTTGCTAGAGGCAATGACCTTCTTTACAGACAGAGATGATGGGAGAGTGCTCTTGCACAGAGGCTTTGTGCCCGAGTTCGTGGCATTAATAATTTGTCAGCTAAAAGAAGATAAGGAATGGTAATCTTTGTACTTGCCAGTTTTGCACTGTAGTGTCCCTGAACTTCACAATGAGAACAAGGCCTTTGATACAAAGCACTCTGTGTGCGGATCTAGCCTAATTAATTAGCTTTGAAGTGTTCTTTTTTATTTTTAAGTGATTTCTTGTTGAATTATTGTGATTTAGAGTAAAATTTTAGAAGCATTTTAAAGACAATCTCTTTGAAAATTAGATTTAGGATTAGAATATTTTTATTTATGAATAGATTAAACATAGCTGTATTAATGATAGCAACACTGATAAATAATTGATTTACTGGTTTATAGGCTGCTTGCAAGTTGAAGATCAAATTGAAATACACTTTTCAGAAGGAAGTTTGTTGATTGCAGAGTGTAATCGTTAGAGAACCTCTACTACTATTGATAAATACTTACTGAAGTCTACTGACTAAATTTTGATATTTGTATTACATTTTGTTTTTTCAAAGTACTTACTTCCTGTCTAGGAAATGTATTGGTATAATACCAGTTGTAAATATGTGATACTGTTATGTTTGGGGAAGAAGTGATATTAATATTTCCGCAGAGTAGAGAGAAATGCAGCATTGGGAAAGTAGTACTTCCACAGAATTGGAGATAAATTGTGTTTTTATTGCCAGCTTGGGAACAAGATTCTAAAACAAGAATATTCTTCCGATTGAAAGATGTTGCAAAAAGAAATGACTATAAATATTTTAACTATCAAAGAATGCACTGTATGTTTGATAAAGTACTAGAAGGTCTTAGAGAATGGTATAGGTAGTAAGTCTCCATTTTATTTAAAAACTGTGTCAAAATGCTTCATAGTTTTCCATAATTTGATTTAACCCCTTTAGTCTGTGATGCCAGCTATTTAAGTGATGTTTGTTCAACTCTGTATAGAACTGAAAAGTTAAATAGCCCATTGATATAAAGAGAAAATCACTTTTTGGCTTTTAATACTGCTACCTGTCCTCCTGGCCAATCTCTATGATAAAGTGCAATTGAAAGTACCCAAGGTAGCAATTTAACATAGGTTTTAGTGTTTTATCTTTCAGAACTTGTTTTGTGTTTATTTGCTAGAAGAGGAGATACATCTTTAATATAATTTCTTTCCTGTGTTGTAGTAAAATCTTTGTAAACATAAAATTCCAGTATTTCGAAAGGAGTCGTCATGTTTTTTTTCTTTATGGCTTAGTTTTACTATTTTTATGAACTTTTGCTCTACTTTTCAAATCCATTTAACTAAGTACTCTAAAACCTTTTGCTTTTTACTTTTATTTCCCAATTTTCTGTCAGACAGCTATTTGTTCTAGTAGCTGCCATTCTGAATTAGGCTTTGAAGCAGACATAGAGATGGAACATCTGAATGGTCCATTCTGAGCACTTTCCACACCTTTGTTCTTGAAGTATTTAAGTAAATTCAAGTGCCTCATATTTGCCTGTCTGTGAAGTGGAATTTTATTCACATTGTAACAAAAGTTTCTGAATTTCAGATTCAGAGAAGATGGCGCAATATTTGGAAGAGGAGCGTCATATGAGAGAAGAAAACTTGAGGCTTCAAAGAAAATTGCAGAGGGAGATGGAACGCAGGGAAGCACTCTGCAGGCAACTGTCAGAAAGTGAATCCAGCTTAGAAATGGATGATGAAAGGTTTGTATTTTCTAGCTATCTAGAGATGCTGTCATCAAGCTTATTAATCAATATCCATACTTCTTTCTGAATATTATAGAATGAGTATTTATAGAAATGACCTGTTTATAGGTTTAATATATGTTGAAATGAAATGATCTGTGGAGTTGATGTTCAGGATTATTAACTCATGGTACCTTTGTTTTGCCCCTAACTCTGAAAATGCCAAGAAGTTTGTGAGGCAGGTAGGAGCAATGTCCTTACCTGGGGCTAATTTGTCTCTTGCAGAAAATATGTCACACAGGAATCTTAGCCAAATCCAGGGTGAGTAATACATAAAGCCTTAGAGTGAGAGAGAAGGAAGCATTTCAAGAACTCTTGAGTTGTTCTTGATGAGCTGTGCCTATTGCACGTCATATGTTGTGTTATGAACATAACATCCTTGTTTTTTCTCTATTGTGATCTGCATTGCACTGACCTTACAGATAGTATTGAACTTTTCATGGTTTTATATAATGCCTTTCAGTATTTCCTCACATCATAGTGATATGACAGTATTGTATCTTGAAAGAGGTTTTAAGTACACTTTGAATAAAACATTCTTGTTTCTTATCAAATGCTCACAGTTTTTTGTACTATTTTACGTTATTTTGGATTGATAGTGATCCTTTAAAGAGTGAAGAAAAAGTCATCCCGTGCTGTGTATTCTTCTGATACAGAGATATTTCTTCTTGGGTCATTAGTATATTTGTTATCAGACATAATTAGAAAACAAAGTATCAGATATTTTGTTTCAAGGAATACCCTTAGAAAATTCAAAACAATGTTTTCTTTTTAGTGAAATACTAGGCAACAATATATTGCAGTAATAGCTGACACTGTGATATACTGAAAGCTGTACAAATTAGACAATTGTTAGATTGTAGTGTTTTGAGTCTGCTTTTATTATCCTAATGTTTTCTGTAAATACTTACATTATAACAGAAATACCAAATCAAGTAATGAGCTTGGATTTGTTTCTGTTCTCTAATACTTAGTGAAAACTTGAATTTATGTAAAATATTAGTGTTCATCCAGAAAGAATGGGCTATGCTAAGTATTTTTTTTTGTCAACTAGCTCTAGTGGTAGTAATGAAACATAGGAAAAAAAGTTTTTAAGTATTGTATACTTGTAAGAAATTTCATTGTCATCTTATTGATTTGCATGATACTACAAAGACATGACAAAATCCCTCCCAAAAGGGCAATTTGCATTATAATTAATAAAAAGTAAACTAAATGAGGAAGCAGAAAACAGAGCTATTAGAACGGTAATTCTTAGGAAATTACTATATAGACAATTACGGAACAAAATGTAGTTTGATTTGAAACTGTTAATTTTTATCAGTTTGCGTTTTCTTCTTAAAAATGATGGTGCTGATGGATCAATATCCAGGTTTTTCTGTTGCATTCGTAGTTGATGATACTCATTTTTTTTAGATGTGGGTAGGTGAAGATGCCTCGCTGAATGTGAAATACACAGCTTTCCCAACATTTCTTCCCCCTGACTAGCAGTAGCTTTGTTTTCTCAATCCTTCATCCTATTTTCTGGAGTAATAGGGAAATTTCTGAAACCAGGAAGCATACTAATGGTGTGCTGTTATTCCAAATGACATCATCCAGGTAACTAGGATGACTCTTACGGAAGACTGTCTCTATGGAAAATAAAATAAGGTTAAATCATAAAGATCTCTGCTTATTTGCATTACAAGTGATTTTTGTGGTGTACGAGTAGCCTAGTTAGCTTAACTTAGCAAACTTTGCTACCACTAGCTATTTGGAAAAACTTGCAATTAAGTAAACTTTAATTCGTCAACTGTTGTTCTATATTGCAACTACTCCTGTTACTTGTCCAGTAAAAATATAAAGCTAAATGTAATGGTGTAAATCTGGCAGCACGGATTTGCAACTTTATCTGCAGGAGGAGGAGAGCAGGGGGGGACCTCTAATCTAGACAATGACTGAAAAATCTAGAGGGGAAATTATATAAGCAAGTCAACCTGAACACTGCCAGCATAGCATTATGGAAAAAATAAATTAGACTACTTTCCATATATAAGTGGCAGCAAGCAAGAGCAGCTGGTATAATTTTAAATTCCTTTTATATGAGGTAGGACTTGATGATTGATCCAATATATGCAGTGAAGGAGGTACAAACTAATACCACTGAAATTATCATAGATGAGATTAAAACGCCTTGCCTGAGATTCTAATTTGCTTATCAAAAAGAAGATTTGGAGCTGTCCTACTCTACAGCCTGTATCTTTACAGGGACAATGTAGTGGGTTCAAAATAGCTCTCTGTTGTATTGGCAAAAGACATAATGAGCAAACAGCTAGAGGCTGAAGCTGGAAGGATGCGTATACCAAATAGGACGTGTTTCTAACTGTGAGGCTGTGATAATTTGTTGGAACAAATTATCAGAACTATAATGGCTTTTTCACCTCTTTGCGATTTCAAATTAATGCCGATTGTCTTTTCAGAAAGATATATTTCAGCCAGATAAGCTATTGAATTCAAGATAGAAACAAAGTATAAAGTGGAAGAAGATAGTATAGGTCAGTGCCTTAATATGTACTATTCCAATTGTGTGCAACATGTATGGTTTTAATTGCAGATGACTTAAGATAAGTCCTGTTATTTCCATTGCAAATTAAGCCGATAATTGTGCCTTTGGCAACGAAAAGAATATTCCTGTCATGATTTCCTAAAAGTGATTGGTCCAATGCTAATCTAATATATTTTTATGGGAATTGAAAATACCACAGTGGAGCATTTAAAACATGGCACATTTTTAGAAAGTTTGATCTAATTATTCTTTACCTTTTTTTGTTAGATATTTTAATGAGATGTCTGCACAAGGATTAAGACCTCGCACTGTGTCCAGTCCTATCCCTTATACACCCTCACCAAGTTCTAGCAGACCTATATCACCTGGTAAATATTTAAGTTTCTAAAATTTTTGTATGCATCACGTAGTAATGTACTCTATTAATATATTTAGGTAAATAGCCTTTGAGAGCTAATCTAGGAAAAAGTGCATCATAAATGTAAGGGTAGTTTTGCCTTAGACTTCTCCTAGTGCAGCATGTTTCAGAGTATTCTGTTTTACACTATGACCACATATTAAAGTCAATTAAGCTGTCATTTGAGCCCTCCCTTTCCTTCCTCCTCCCCTAGCCCCACAACAAGGCACATAAGTCAAATAGGTTTCCAGAATTTAGTAATGAACTAGTAATGGGGTGGTTGTTGTGCTCTACATGAAAACTTCTTGAAGACTAATTTTGAAAATGTTGGAAAGAAAGGTCCATTTCTCTGTATTGGAAGAGTGGCTTTTGTTCTTCTGCTAATTTCTATTGTAAATCAATTACCATAAAATTTAGAATCCCTCTCTAGTATTTTGTGTAAGAAAAGCAAACTAACATTTTCTGAATATAATAAATGGATGATATTTTCTTTGGAATTCCAAAAGAACCTGAATGGATTATACCTAACCTCAAAAAATTGGCTTTTTAACTGAATATATTTTTTTAAGTCAAAGGAAATACATTTGTTTGTTTGTTTGTTTTTTTTTTTTTTTTTTTTTTTTTTTTGACTGCCATTAAAATTACTGGAAGTTGCCATTGAACATCCACCGGAAGTTGCTGGCCACAGATGTTATAGGTGATCACAAATTCACTTGTATATAACGGAGCAAATCCTGCATACCCTGCTTTCTCAGGTTCGCCTTTAGAGCCTAACAGGAAGAATCTTACGCAAGGGCGAATGAGGTGTGCTGTATACCGACACATTCTGCAAAATGGGATTTAGACATTTTCTTACACAGGTCTGCTAGAACATATCAAATGTCTTTAAATTTTCTGGTTTTCAAGCTTAACTTTATTTTTTCAGAAGGACTCCAAATAGTTTTCATCTTGATGTTGGTAAAAGAGTAAATTAACTGTAGCTGTAAGCCTTGTTATTATGTTTGAAATATGTATGATGATGGTTTGTTTTTTTGAGAGTTTTAGGTTTTAGAGGGTTGTGAATGAGCTAAATCTTTTGACTTCCAAAGTTTTGCAAGATATATTACCAGGAAAATGATGTATATTTCCTAATCTTTAGCATGTAACTTGGTGAACAGAAATGTGATCATACAAGTAAATATTCTGAAACAATTACTTTGGACATTCATGGTTATACACCCGCAGCTTTCTTAATGGTCTGATACGCAGGTGCACACTGCCTGCAGTCCCAGTGGTGGTTATGAAAAGCAGGCATGGGGGAAACTGGCACTGTACAGGCTTGTGTCCTAGCCCTACCTAGAAATGTACCCACCTGAGATGCTGCTGTGTCCGTGCTGGAGTACTTTGTTAGCTTGTTGCTTCTACACTGGAGTTGAAACTCATTCGTAGTTCTCTGCTGACTGTTATATCAGCTGCCTCTCCTAATAGGAAGCAGAGTCTTGCATCCTAGTGGAATTATATTACGTAGGTAGGGAATGCCGAAATGCAGTCTGAAACTGAGTTAGAAATAAAGCTCAATTGATCATTTCTAATGGAGTTCACAGTGTTGGTCGTGTTTGTATAGTAGTAACTGTTCTAGGCTAGCAGTTCTGCACAGGCAGCTATGTTACTGTCTTCTTTCTCTCATGAATTAATATCTGCAGTTGATAGTGTCAGACTTCAGAAAAATATAAGCAGCAACTTGTTAGAGGACTAATGAGATCAGGAGGGAATTTCATACAACTGTATGTATAAATACAGTAGTTGATGAAAACAAATAGTTTTTGAGTGAATTTTAGATATAAAGTAATGCAGTAAGATTATGCCAAAAATACCCAGCACAAAATAATGCAACAGTTAAATTTTGCATCAAGTAACTGTGTTGTTTGGCATGTTTCCTTTGGGAAATGATGAACTGGAATTTGTGGAAAAACAGTTTGAAACTATTTAGAAGTACTCTAATTTCATGTGGATAGCCAGGGCAGGTTTAATGAGTCAGACTCTTGCCCTGAGTCCTGGAGCCTTTTGTGCTTGCCTGGCTTGAGATTATTCTTTTGGGAGGCTCTGCCTGAAGCCGAGATGCTGTTGAGGTTTGCATGGTGTGTGAAAGTGTGAATATTAGGCAGCTTGGGGGAAGGTTGCTGTCATTACCAATGAGTCTTTTCTCTAGGCTAGATAAACTGTTTCATGCTTGGCTTTTGCAAATAGACTAGGTACAGTAGATTTTGGGCTACAGAAATATAACTGAACTACCTTGGATGTGTGTGCACTGCTCTGGTGTCACTTCTTTGACTGCCTTGTGGACTTAGACTTGCATTTGTAAAACTTACGGAGCTGTTTTTACCTGAGGCAGTTCAAAATTAGAATGTTGCAAGGTGACTTAAAGCTTTATTTTATTCTTTCTTGTTCTGGGCTTTTGTCTTTGTCTTGAAACACAGTTGTCACTTCATTCTAGTTTTTAGAATTAACACTGACTTGTGTTTCTGTCCTAGTGCTTGCAGAACTCTTATTCACAAAATATGCTGTATAAACAATTAAATTAGGTAGTCAGAAAACAGATTATTTTTTGTTTAAACTTTTGCATTACTTAACTGTTCTAAAATGTCAGTGATTCCCCTGGAATTGCTGGTAATTTTCAGCAGACACATGTTGGTCATGGAGTGGCATCAGCCTCCTAGTTTAAAGAAGCAGGAGAAGTATAATATATTTTCTTGCATGACTTTAGTTATTTGAGGCTTGAGTTCTTTTCCTGAGATGTTGTTTTATCAAACATAGGTAGTTAAGAACAAATCCAGGTATTGGAATATACTTTAAGTGCAGTGGCACTATGTTGTGTTGCTTTAGAGTTGCAGAAGTATGACAGCTGTCAAATCCAACTTATTGTTATGAAAGTTTCATAGGTACTTAGAAATTTTTTGGTCCTGCTTCTCTAAAATAGTTGTTGGTTTCTGATACCAAACAGCTGAGAAAATAGTTTTGTCCCCTATCCGACTGATATATGTCAGAAAACAATAGTGAGCTAGAAGTTTTAGAAAATCTTCTGTTTTGAGAAATAATTCAAAACTTTCAGAGCACTTTAAGATCAGAACTTGAGAAGCAGTTAGCAGTGGCTGTTTCTGTTTACGTTCATTAGCTATTCAGGTGCTCTGCATTTTTATAAATAGTATTTATAGAAAGGAAATGTTTGGATGGAAGTCAGATGTCTTAATTCACTTAAAAAGAATTTATCTCAACTGAAGGAACTAGATATTTGCGCCTTTGAATATGAGACTTTTCTTAATTGCATAAAGTAAGTTATAACTTTCAGTGTGAACTGTTCTATTAGTGGTAGCATAGTCCAGCTGTGGCAGCTTACTGCAGAGTGTTTTAACCTCACGGCCCCCTAGGACCTAGGAGTCCCTGCCTATACAGGTCTAGGCAAAACAGGAGGCAGCCGGGGCAGCTGTTGGTCTCAGTGCAGATCTAGGATGCCTAGAAGGAGCCCCTTCCAGCTGGTTTCTTTCATGTGGAAACTTTTATTGCCAAGTGCAAGACTGCTTCTCTGGGCTCGTCTGCTTCTTCAGATAGTATTTTGTTCAAGAGCCCTTTTCTCTGAGGAGGGAGGGAAAGCTGGAGAAGACGTATCTGTGGGCTGAAATCAAACTGCCAAGTCAGCCTTAACCTATTTATATTAAGTGCAAAGTCATGTTTAACACTGTGTAGTAGGTGACACAATCGAATAAGGTATCAATTACTTTGTTATCTTGTTGATAACATGTTGTTTTAACAATTTTTAGGTCTGTCATATGCAAGTCACACGGTTGGTTTCACACCACCAACTTCACTGACTAGAGCTGGAATGTCTTACTACAATTCCCCAGGCCTTCATGTGCAACATATGGGACCATCCCATGGTATTACAGTAAGTATTTAAAGTGGTAAATATTTGTCACCAATGTCAGGTTTTTAAAAAAAGTTATGACTGCTTGTCCTTAAGCTTTCTTACAAAATATTTTTGTAAATGTTTGCTTTTTGTCTCCTTACTCCAAGATATCTATTGCTGCTTCCTTCAACCCTGATTTCTCTTCACCCCTCAGAAACTGATTCTTTTTGAAGAACCTTTTTTCTGCAAAAGAATAGGATGTATTATCATCTTAAGGACAGTGATAGGTATCATCTTATGGATCAGCAGGCAGGGTGTGAGAAGTGATGTTCTAAGCTACTGAGCCTATCCCAGGAAGTAAAAACATTGCTTTCATTTTTCTCCTAGTCTCCACCATCTGACGGATGAGTCATCTGAGGTTGCTCCAAGCTCAGGTTTTCTTCAGGATGACACACAATGCTACCACCATGTCACTGTAACAGGCAGTTAACTCTTATTTTCTATTTCACTGGCAAAGAAGAAAGTTAATATATTAAACATTTGTTAGGACATTTTTCTCAGTATTTTTCAACTGGATTTGTTTCCCTTTTCTCTGTTCGATGCATTTCTACTCAATCAAAATTTTTCTAAGTATTTGTGGAGTTTAATGAGCAGACAAAGCTTAAATATTAATCACATGGCAAAATAGCTTCTAATTGGTTTATCAAGCCCATTTTGATTTTTCTCAACAGATACAGTAATATGTAAATAATTTTTTGTAAGGTTTTCACTTATGATTGTTGTTCTCAGATGTTAAAAATTGTTTCAGTAGAATTTTGAGTAGAATGTTAAAATATAGGTACTTCTGAATTATGTAGGTGAGCTTGCAAAGGTAAACTGTTAGTTTCATTGACAAAATAGAGATAGGAGCAATACAGTAGTGGCTCAAGCAACAGGCTGGAGCTGAAAATATAGGTACTTCTGAATTATGTTAGGTGAGCTTGCTAAGGTAAACTGTTATTTTCATTGACAAAATAGAGATAGGAGCAATACAGCAGTGGCTCGAGCAACAGGCTGGAGCTGAGCAGGAGCTGGTCCAGGACTCTGGTCCAGCCTCTTGCTGTATGTTGCATGGGTTGGTCACAGGAAGATCTTTGAGCTTCTGAAAAAACGAAAAACTGATTTTTATAAATCAGTTTTTCATGGAACCTGGTTATTTTGCTCCCTGTGAGATATTACTGATTCTGAAATTGTAAACTAATTGGGGTCACATTGAGTCACTGTGAGAAAGATGACCTCCAGGACAAAATAATAACTGTTTCAAAAAAGGTGTTGATAAGTGGCTTTTGTCTTTGTCTCCATACTGAAGCCAGGCCCTTTTGTATTATTAGAAGTCTGCTAATGCAGTAAATGTTTTTAAGTGTTTCAGAAATGGAAATGTTTCAGAAATATCAATCAATCAGTTGTTGAGGATCCCTTAGCTTTTCCCAGAGAGCATTAAAATAAACTATTATATATAGTTACATTGAAAAAATAGATACAAAATATATTATTTGACCAAACTGTAATTTGTTTCTTGACTCTTCATTTATAGTATCCATTGCAGAATAAATTGACTTTGCATGTAGTCTGTTTGGTGTAGCGCTGTAGTCACATTTCTCCAGAACTGATTGTCTTCATTTGGTTATTAATTTTGGGTGTGTTCTTAATTAATTAGTTCTTAATTAATGCCTGCTGGGTTAGATCTTTGTGCATCTCCTTGGTTTCAAAACAGCAGAAGTTAGTGTTCTGCAGTGTAATTTATATTTTTACTTTCCTAACTTTAAAGGAAGTTTTTCTCCCACTGTTTTGTGAAGATAAATACTGTGAGTATTAAATCTTTGTGTGTTTTAGCATCCAGGTTATATTAAAAAAAAATGCAATTTCTGCTGAGGGGAGCTTTCTGCCTGCTGTTTCACTCTTGCAGCTAAAAAGGTTATGATGTTTTTTTCATGTGATACTCTGAAGAACAACTTGAATTATGCTTTGGTGTTGCTTCAGTATGCAGTCTGAGCGTGAGTGCTAAAGACTCTGGGCAAATTCTTTAAAGCTGAAACATTCCCACCTACATTTGGGTACAACGTACTTTGACTTTACATGCCAGCAGTGTAAAGTTGAAAGTTCATTGGCACCTACTGCTTGGGCAAGGACAAATGGCACGCTATCTCTACAGACTCTCATTTTTTTTCTTAGGTTGTTGGTTATCATAGGTAAAAGTATCTTCCGCTTTCCTTTGCTCCGTTTCAGAGTAGCATAATTTACTTAAAATAAAATTAAAAAAAAAAAGTATTATGATCCTTGTAACATTTTGAAATGGATTTTTTTTTCCCACGTAATTGTTCACTTTGATTTTTTTTTTCTTTTTCCTTTGCCAAGCTCAGTAGTACGTTGATCAGAGAACTTGCACTTAAAGTTGTTCAGGAGTGTGTTTAAACTTAATTTCAATATTTGTTCTGCAGAGGCCTTCACCACGAAGAAGTAACAGCCCTGACAAATTTAAACGTCCCACTCCTCCTCCTTCTCCAAACACGCAGACCCCAGTGCAGCCACCTCCGCCACCACCACCGCCACCTGTGCAACCTACGGTCCCATCAGCAGCATCGCAGTCAGCCACTTTTCAGCATTCAGTGCATCCCTCCTCTCAGCCTTAGTGCATGTGCTCAGCAGTCTGTATGTCAGAATTGGACTCATAACATGGAGCAGTTTACTAAAAGCCAAAGGCTTACTTGGCATATTTGGATTTGACTTATTTGCACTGAGGTTATATAGGCTTCACTGTTAATTGTGTTGTAAACGTTTGTATAAAATGCAGCCAGTGTTGTGGGTCTACAACACTAACTTAACAAATTTTTCCATCAGTGTTTACTTGAACTACATGTATGTCCATTCTCTGGCTGGAACATTTGCTACTCTGTTTGGTAATACGGCATTATGTCGTTTTGCTTGGCTCCAAAGCTTCATTTTCCTGGCTTTTAGGTTTGTAAAATTAAAGGGATACCTTTTTATATTTTTTCATGACAATTTGCATAAAATTAAAGGCATGATGGGCTATGTTATAAATTCTGAAATATTATAGTGTTTACCAAGCTTATGGTAACGTGGCACTACGTTTCAGTTATTTGAAATAACAGCTTCTAGTGCAAAAGTGAGTCAGACACCCTAATCAGTGCCCAAGACGCATACTCTATTGTATCACCTAGTAAATAAGCTTAATTCAACGCACACAACACATCCATACTTCTCCTGTTCAAGACCACCTCAAAGGTATGGTACAGACTGAAGTTTAGAGTGAGGGAACTGACTTGTTGGAATGTATGGAATGTACGATTCGTTGGACCTTAAGATTTGAGTATTTCACTTGTCATTTACATTAACCTGTAAGCTGTCCATACTGTGTGATTCGTCACAGTTAAGCTCTGTGTGGTCCTGCCCACAGGTTACTGATAGCTGATTAAAGTGTGCTCTTTGATTTTTTTTTTGCTGCAGAAGGCGATGTGATTGTAGAGAACAGCTGACTTTTTTTTCCCTGTTAAAATATGCTAATTGTGATTCCCCTGAAACAAACTTTGAACATATATTCTAAATGTTCAAAAACCTATTAGAAAATAAGGTATAAGATGAGCATATAGGAATATATTGGTGTAACAGCCAGAACTGTTGTATTGCTTGGTAGAAACAGAGTACAAGAAAGTAGCACAATGTGGCACTAATGAATGCTTATTTAGCAGCCTAAGCCGGTACAATGTAAAAAGAAATGTATTCTGAATACATTCTTTCCATTCATTTAGCACAAATAAATTGTTTGGTTTCACTTTGCAGTGGAACAAAGTGTCACTTTTTCTTGATATTGACATCTTACTCAGTTTTATTTTTCCTAATGTTCCTGTTGAGTACTGAGGATTATATATTATTGATGATTTTAAGTGGTTTACCTCATATATATGGATATGTGGGCCATGGAAAATGACAAGAGAATGTTTATTTTATGAGAATATGTATCTGGGTATAATCAGAGCAGAACACGAGTAATTTATCTTTTGTTTACAAAAGTTTGTTTGACATGCCTAATGCTTTATTAAGCATATTTTAAAGAAGGAAGTACAGCATTCTGATAGTATACTAACACTTGTACATATATTTTCATGTTTGCCGCTCAAATATTCAGCAAGAATTGCAGGCTGAAAATCTGTATAAAATCAGTGCTCTAATTCAAAATAGTAAGTTAAAATAATGTTGTAAGAGGTTCAGCTTAAGTAAGGCAAAATTAGAATTTCTTCACTGTAGCTATGTAGTTTCAGCTCTGAGAGCTTTAGAGAAATGCATATATAGTCTACTACACTTGTTAAACCAGTATGGGATCAAGTGCATTACGTTAGTTAAGGTAGTGACTTTCCAATAAAGTGATACTCTTGAGATTGTGGCAGGCCTAAAATCTGACCAGTGCTTCCATCTGGAAACGATTAACCATAGCAGGTGCTCACTTTTCAGTAAAGAAACTCAACGCTGAGCATTTTAAACAGAGCTCCTGAATGTGGTAGGATTGCATATGAGAAAATCACAGGCAATCAAAACTGCTATTTTTGGTGGGACTAAGGTCAAGATAGGATTGGTTATTTAATCTGATACTTGTCGTTTTGTAAACATAAGACAAAGAAGAAGATATATTATTTTAAAGCTAGGATTCCAGCTCAAGTATACCACTATTTTAAATGGTGCCCTCCTTTCTGAAGTGCTTTAAGATTCTTGGATAAAAGTCTCTATAGAGGGTGAGCTCACATGTGCCCTTGGGGGCAGGGGGAAAAAAAGCCTTTAATAGTGTTGCTTTAAAATCTTAAAACGGAAAATTACCTAGATAAATCTACATCTGGAGCATATTCCAAAATTTAAATTCTGTAACCCAGGTTCAGCTGCTGTTATAAAGTGTCTTACTGAACTCTCCTTACTATTCCAGTGCAACTGTTACCAGATGAAAGTAAAGAACTGACAAATATGTACTAAATCCTAAAAATGTAACAAGGCACTAAATTGGCCTTACCAAACTAAGAACATTGAACAAACATTTGTGTGCGATCAGAAGTGTTAAACTCTATTTGTAGACATTTTGAATAAGATAAGGAATTGTGCACAACCATCTCCTAATAAATATAAATGGATTTTCATTTTTGCTTGTGAATTATAGTCGTGAATTATGATTCTGCAGCTATGTTTTTATCAGAATCTCATGAGACTGGAGGAATTCACTTGACAATGAGGTACAGCTTATCGTAAATGCTTTAAGTACTTGGTTTCTTTGTTCTGTCTGGGTGGGTTTCTGCTGTTCTCCTCATTACTAATGCCTATCACTTACACACTGCGTCATCACTGATTGCATAAGACTACAATTAAGGCTACAATAAGGCAATTTTTAGTAGTAATGAGCATTTTGTTTGTGTGTACTATTTGTGTACGGTTAAAGGTGTAAAACAAATGAACAAAAAAACTTCCTAGCTGTTTCAGCAGCACTTTTCTCTCTGACAGTCAAGCAGCTTTTTTTTTTCTTTTCTTTTTCCCTCAAGGAATCTGGCTTGGATGTTGGAATGCAGCTGATACTCTGTAGAGAATTATGAGTTTATCTTATCCACAAGTTGTTCCACAGAAGTTCTTGGTTTCATCTGTTGGTAGCTGTGAGATGAAGTGCACTTGGAAGAAGAGGTGGGACTGTTTGGAGGTAGTCTTCCAGCTAACAGTTAGATAAGATTGTTTTAATTACTTCTCCTCTGAGAGCATATTCCCAAGGGCAGAAATGACTATTAGAGTTTTTCAAGAAAGTAGCAGTACTTTTCTTTTAGCAGTCTTGTTTTACTGATAGAAGAGGATTCCCTTTCCTGTTCAAATGTTTCTTGTTCAGGAATCCATCTGCCTGTGGAAATTCCTGTGGACTTCAGCTGAATGAAAAATAGAGGCCTGGAAGCAAAGAAAATGACAAAACTTCCTGGAGTCTGTGAGTTGCACTGTTGGCAAAAAGTTTAGACTCCGTGTATTTTGTTAAATAAATAGAAAATGGTCACCAAGACAAATGAAAGAACCTTGAATACTTTGTCAACCAAAGAATGCAATCTCTCCTTCAATATAAATTATTGCTTATTAAGAGGATTCATCCAAGGACCTTGTTTAAGTCCTGTAGTGCTTTTTCTATTCTAACGCTTAGTCTTGTAAGGAATTTGAGTTGTAACACTGTTCAGCACTCTTTGATGTTTCCTTTCTGTTTCAGTCATGGTAGTCTATTTCTTTTTGATTCTTAGAGTCTACAGAGTATGGACTATGCAGAGCATCTCTCCCATGTTCAAGCCATCTCATACGAAACCAGAACATTCATGAGTGTAAGCTATAAAATTACAATACAGACTTTTGTTACAAAAACCTCCCTAAGGGGAAGAGTTGTCCTCTTGGAAAGAAGAGAGAAAACAAAGCCCTCAGTTACCAAATGAGCAAGTTCTGTCTGTTCCCTGAGGAGCTGAGTAACTCTTCTAGCCCTTTTAAGATTTGGACTGAAGTTCCTAATCTTTCATTTTTTTTATTTCGATGTCTCATTGTAATAAATACTCAGGATATCCCTCGTGTTCCTGTTGGGTAATAGCCACTTGTCCTGTTACAAATAGAGGTTCATTACTGCTTAGCGGACCAAAGGAAGTCACTGAAAATGCTGGATTGTGGCCTCTGCATTGCAGCTGTAACTCAAGTGAGAGTGTGTAGTGATGTGATGTTTTCTGTTTTTACTCAGTTGTTCCTGCATTAGTAGTATGCCCTGAAGAAGAGACAAAAATCTGGAGGTTTGACACTGAGTTAAGAGGCAGCTATTGTATTAGGGAGAGTAATCCTTGGTTTTGTTCTACTAGTTGGGCTCTAAAGGAAGGTGCTACCTCATCTTTATATTGGAATTACATGGACATGGTGTCAGGAGAAATGGTATAGCTATGCTAGGTTTTGTTCTGCGCATCCTGTCCTCACTGGAACTGGACCACAACGTAAATACCTTCCTATGGTGAGAAGGAGTTGGGGCCATTAAGACATGTGATTGAGGGTTGAGTTGGAGAAAACTGTCTCTGTGTAGTAAATTACTGCTTAGAATACTCTAGTTGGGCCTAGGAGTTACCTGTACTAAAACTACACAATTCTTTTTTGTGGTTTCCTTTGAGAAAATACTATGTTGTAATTTTTACTTAGATCCCTGGCACTGGCATTTAATAACAAAAGAACAATTCCCCTTTCCACAGAAATATTTGAAATAGTGAGAAAAACCAGCTATACTATAGTAGAAAACTATATAAATTAATGCTGTATCTATAAACTAAGATGTTCTATGCTAGTAGTAACAACTGAGCTGTGCAAGACACTTTAGTTTGTGATTGCTAACTTTTGTTTTAGCAGGCGTTTCAAATGAAATCTAAGCCTCCTTTGGAGGAAGAAGGATATCCCCTGAGAGATGTAGACTGTTCCTTTCCTGCAGGAATACAGCAATTTCCTCAAATGCAAGTAAAAATGGAACAAAAATCCACAAGCTTTTTGAAACTTAGATTTAATTTCTGTTCCTTGGTGATTTCACTTGTGGTCTTAGGAAACCTGTGAAACCACATTTGAGGTTGGCTGAGTATCTAGTTGATTATTCCCGTATTTTCCTGATTCTATTGAACAAAGTCTGTTCAAATTTTGATCAAATTTATAAATCCACTGGCTAAAAACAGTAGTCGAAGTGCAGATTTGTTGAGCATGAATGCAAGTAATGACTTAAAAAGCATTACACTATGATGGTGTGGATTAGAGTTAATTACTGAAAGAACTCAGTATCTGAGAAGTTTTTTAGCAGGTTACATTTTATTCCTGTATTAGCTGTGTTATTGCTTTGTTATCTCTCTCAAGGTGTTTGTGTATATTTGTAATTGTTGCAATATATCTGTAATCAAGCTCATTTGTGCCTTCATGCAGCCTTCCAATAAATAGTTTTTTTTTTTGTTTTTTTTTTTTTTTTTTTTAACTTGTATTGCAAGAATATGGGGTGGATTGTGTATTTCCTTTCTATCTACCAGCCTGTCATCACTGGAAAAACAAGAAGAAAATGGGAAATGGGGGTGAGAGAAAAATACATTCTTGTCTTAAATTTTGCTGTCTTCAATTCTTGTGGTATCTTCAGTTAAACTGCTGAGTAAGAATTTGGGAATTACCTTCTTTCCCTAATAAAGTTTATACATGAGATGATCCTTGCATTGGATTAGGTGGATATTCAGGGTATAATTATGGCTGCTCTGCTCCTGCACCTTTGCTTCCATTTTGGAAGAACGTAGCTGTCCCTTGAGCTACTGTTTATGGAAAATTCCTGGCTATCTTTCTCCCTCTGAGTTAAAAATCTGTGTTTAACCTTCTCCAGATACCTTCCAATGTGAGAAACTGTTTTGTTTGTTTGTTTGCCTCAGCAAGAACTGCAGTATCTTTTGGTCTTAGTTGGTCTGCTTACTTCGAGAGTGCCTTCTGATGTTTGGGAGGGGGAGAGGGAAGAAAAAAAAATTGGTCTTTTTTCCTGTTTTTCTTAGTTCAACACTTCTACGTGTATGTGCAATGTTAATGTTATAGGAAGTTCTGTCATACAAGTTTTGAGTCTAAAGTGGTAAACAGTACAGCTACTTGTTTAGTCTGATATTAAATATGAGAGGAAGAAAAGGAAAAAAATGTTTTCCTATCTATATACAGCAGTTTGGTATATATTTGATGGTTCAGAACAGAATGCTTTTGCTATCTGTATGTAGCAGTAAAAATTCTGTTATCTAGTGAGTTATTTCAGCCTGTCTTAATTTTCTTCTAATCGGTGTAATTGTAGTTGAGCAGTTCTTCCATTGACAGATTCAGTCCTTTCCTGATACAGATTTGTCTTAGGAATCCAGTAAGATTTCTACTGTTGTGTGTTCTTTTCCTTATTAAATCGTTGTATTAGTCCATTTGAATTTATGTCTCTCTTTAATTGCAGTGAATCCTGTTATGATATGAGGGTATTGTGTTTCTATTCAAAGCTAGCTAATACAGAGGAGAAAAGCAGTACTAGCACACTATGAATAAGTGTTGTGTATCTACCTGTAAGCTTTAGACATCTAAGGATGATAGTATGCATTTGTGAAAATCTTGTGGACGCTTTGGCCCATTCTTTGTGAAATCTGTTTTTTGACATGATTTTATTTTATGCATTCCTTTATCAATGCAGTACAGAAGTGCATAGTGTACTGCATAGATTTGTAAATATTATTTGCTGTATCTGACTGCGTTGTCAAATTTCTGGCTTAAAACGGAAAGCTCAGTCCATGTCTGAGTCTTGCTCAGCTCATTGGTTGAATGCATTTGTCTCTGTTTCGTTGTTTGCCTCCCCTCAGGTATATCTCTGCCACTGTGTACACTGCTCGACTCGGCATCAGCCTGCTCCGTACCTTCTGTATTCTAGCCTGTGGAAAAAACAGTTGCAACTTGCCTTTGTACTTTCTCGCTGACACTACGATATCGAGCATGACTGCAGGTTCTTGGGCACCAAGCCATAGGACTTCTTCGGTGATGCTCTAATCTAGCCAATCCATGTTACTCTCTGGTCCTAAAACACATGCGGTATTTCTCCATGTGTCTTTTTTTCATCCCTTCATTGCTGCAAATGCTGAGCAATCAGTGGTTCTGTCTGTCTCTCTGCAAGTACTCTGCCTGACATTGACACAACCAGTGGGACTGTTAACCAGGTGAATGAGCTGTGTTGATGCTGTTTGTCTTCATACATCTGTCATTTATGTTTTCTCTCTGACATTTGCCTGAACAGAAAAGAGTCATTTGAATGCTTTCAGAAGACTGCCTGAAAAGGAAAGGGAGATGCATGTGAGCAGTTTAGTATCAGGTTGCTTTGTCCAGGTGATCTGCTTTTTACATGATTCTTCTTAGTTTCACCTGGTGCTTGTACCTTATGTAGAAAGGCAAGTTTTCAGCATTGCAGGAGTTCACCTAAAAATGCTGGTAAACTACTGCAGGAGAAAGATGCATCGCACAGTAAGCAAACTTAGCAAGTCTAATGCATCCTATATGTAAGGTGCCCCCATGGATATCAGTCTATTTCATGTACTCTTGAGGCCATTCCTACCTTTCAAGATAGAAGAAGAGATGGACAAAACATCTTTCAGCCCAGGAACAAGAAGAGGTTGAAGTTAGTCCCACGTTTTCCAGATGGGGACTGAAAATACATATAAAGAAAGTTAATTCACTTGAAATAGAAAACACTGAAGAGAAGTAATGGAGGAGAGTGAGATGGGAACCTTGTCTTTAAGCCTCAGGGCACTTCCTGAAAATCAGCTATGGTTCTTCCCTACTCCTGAATTGAGAAAAGGCTCCTCATGCTAGCCAGTGGTGATACCTTCTCTCACAAACTGTCTGTTTCCTCTGAACAGTGCGGGGCAAGAGTTTCATTTTGTATAACAGAGAATAAAAAAAATGGAAGTTCATTTGCAGGTCCAAATCTGAGTGTATTTTGACACTTACTGCTGAATGAAATAGGCCATAACTCTATAGTGAATCTCTACACTCTCTTTGTCAGCAGCAAAAATAAAAGGAAGACAATGAGTACTCTGACCTCTTATTTGGTGATGGGAATAGGAGTTCAAAATATGCTTTGAGCAGTCTTTTCTAATGCTTTCAAAAGACGTTCCTGATTTTTCTATGGCTTTTCAATATATACTGTCTAGTTTTGCTTACTTTTTTTTTTTTTGTGGGGGGGGGGGGGAAGTAAGGTTAGTAATATAATTTTCCAGTCCAGCTAAGACTGGTACCTAACTTCATGTCTTTGGGAGTATGCAGACTTGGTGTTTTATGGATGAAGGACGCTAACTAAGGCAAATTGATTTGGATCACTTGTAAGTTAAACTTGTGCAGTCACTGCAATATGAAAAGGATCAGGAAGTTACAACTAACTTTTTCATTTTTGCTCTGTAGGTGTTATTTCCATTTCTGTCTACTTGCCTGCAGTTAACATGTGCCACGCTTAGTAACCTAGGGTAGACCAGGTCCTCAAGACCTTTTATGACTTGAAAAGTTCCCTCTCGTGGGTGAGGATCCAGAGCTGTACAGGGCTTTGGCAGACTGTTGCAAGATGACTTTTCAAGGCCCTTGCAGCAAAGTGTGTGCAATTGGGAGCAAACGGGAGCGTGCAGGAAGCACAGCTTTTGGCTCTGCGAACAAGTGTGCTGTAAGCCTGCCAGGTTGGTTACTCTAAGGGACAGAGGCCCCAACCCCTCTGGTTGTCCTGCAGCTTTTTGTCTCTTCAGAACCTGAAAGAGCAGTAATTTGCAGGGAGAAGGCAAGCTTAGAAGCCCTTCCCATGGGCTGGAAGTCCTGTGCTGCACAGTGCTCTGGCACAGCAGTCTTGCCTTGAAGATCTTAAAAATCTAAGGACAAACTAGAATAGGTCATGATGGCCAAAGAAAGCACCTGGTATCTGAAAATGGCACTGGACCGGTTCCTATAGCTAAATGCAGATGTGTGATACTAATAGGCAGCCAAAGGAAGTTGCTAGAACAGTTGCTAGAATCCCGCTGTGATAAGCAGCAAGGAGCGTAGATGGACCTGGTTAAGAGGGTAGAGTGGCATTTGAGGCTAATAAAGGGACAAGGAACATAGGAAAGGTATTCAAACATCTTTTGGCTAGCCCTCCCCCCTCTGCCAAAAGGCAGAGCTACCTACGACTCAGGAAACTAGTCTCCACTGGCTGTGAATAATCCTAAACTGAATAACAGTAAAAGGGTTTGTTTCTCTTACACAGCAACGTTGGCACCAGAAAGGATCGAAGCAAACTTCTGTTAGGTCGGAGAATTAAGAGCTGGAGAAGCTTCGGAGATGCCTGCTTACTGAAAAGTGAGGAGCAGACGGGAGAGTCGAGGACAGTGCCAGATGAGCAGTGCAGAAGTACTTGCTAGGAAAGGAGTCAGGTGGGAATTGCTGGGATGGCTGGTTGCCACAAGGGACTGAAAGCTCTTGGAAGTGGGAATACGAGAGCTAAGCCATCATGTCTGAAGAGTGTTAGAGACTACAAATGACCTTTGGCAATAAAGCACCCTTTACTTGAAATAGGTTATAATTTATGTCTTAATATACACTTGAGCAAATGGGGGAAGAAAAGATAGGCAGTGATTTCGGGGGTTTAATTCTGTACTGTTCTGTCTTGCAGATCTATATCTGCTTCTTAGACTATTCTATCAATTTTCCAGGCTCCAGTGTAAGTATAAAAAACTTAACACAGCCATGGCCATAGAGAAATCGAAGTCTCTAAGTGTGCGTGAACATACATTTCCAATGTTACATAGCAGCAGCATTCTGTGACATCAGCTGTCACAGAAACTGTAGCTAGAAACGATTTGTTTTGAATAGGTGGTTAAAATGGTTAAGATTTTTAAACATAATATATTTTTGTGTTGCACTTACTTGTCAGGACATATTCCTACTTGTTTTTAAAATCATTATTCACTTGGCTTGCACAGAGGTTTTGTAGCAGGTAATTTAGTGAAGCGTAATTGTTGTAACAATTTTATTTAAATTATTTTCTTGAGTTTCATTTCCAAAACAAGTGTTGGCCATGACAACATATTAAGGAATTAAACCTGCAAAAACTTACTGCATTCCTCAAACTATTAGGGAACCTTAGGATTAGTATGGCTATTGTCTTGAGTGTCTAAATAAGAACCATTTTAATGCTGTTAGTTCCTGAAGATAATTAAGAGTTTTCAAGTTAACTGTTTCATATTGTGAAAAGTAGTGAGGTTCCTTTTATAAATTTCTCTGTAGACTGAAGTCTCCTCTTTTAAGTGTATATGTTGGCTCTGTGTCTGAAACTCATTTCTGAATTAAGAGCTGAGGCTATGATTTTAGCTGAAAGACCCCAATAGCTTTCCAGAAGTGCTGTGGGAGTGCTGTGCCCCTGTTCCAGCAGTTTTTCCTGATTTAAGTGACAACATATTAAAAGGACAATTTTGTGAGTCAAGATTGCACAGTAAAATTCTGTGGCTTTTATTTTTATCATAAGTTTTTGAAGCCCAGTTAAGTGAAATGATTGCCCTTTGCAGTTCCTGTTAATTGTAAATTCAGCCCAAATCTCACCTAGATTCCTGGGAAAACAAGGTCTGTACTTAACAGCAATAACCCTGCTAAGCCTGTCTGGAGCTTGCAGGTTTATTTTGTTTCTAAAGAGAGTGACATGTTACTAGGGAAATCTCTGTGTGTGTGCAAAAGTGGTTAGAAATACCATTAATGCCCTGCCAGCTTTACCACCTATCCTGGCTCTACCCAACTGCCCGATCTATCACAGAAAGATCAAGAAAAAGCCCCTGTTGTGGATTGAATAGTAGCACAGTTTTAGCACTGCCAGTGTGCAAGCCGCAGACCAGTGTGGTGAGGACTTGCAATAGGCTCTGCTCTCATTTCAGAGTTAAGCTGGTTCTGGCTTGTTCGTATCTTTGTAGACAAAGGGCAGGGAGAGGAGAGACGTGGAGAAGGAAAGTGGAAAGAAGGAAATGAAGGAAATCTGCTTCTGCTAATGCTATCTCCCATGTTTGCTGAGAACAAGAGCCCCTGGAGGATTTTTACCCTCTGAACTTTTGACTTTCAACATTGACTGCTACTTGCAGAGCAGGACTGCCAGGCAAGGAAGAAAGAGTTGGTGTCTCTTTTTTATTATTTAAAAGCTTCTTTTATCCCATTTGAGTAATGCCACAAATCATTATGAGCAATACATGAAGAGAGCTGGATGTGCCAGAGGAGTGTTGGAGAGAACAGGGCGCAATGGGTGCAGAATACAGTCCTTTTTGTGTTGTTTTATCAGCTAGCAAGGGGGAAATGCAGCTTGTTTTCTGACAAGAAAAGGACCAGATTTTGGTCTCTTGTTTAACTCTTACTAGAGTTAAAGAGCTTGTTTTTTCAAGTACTTTCATTTCACTGGGTCTGTGCAGAACTATTTATTGTTTTGAAATACTCTGAATATTCTTATTTTGAAAATTTTTCTCAGTTTCAGTTTTCTATTAAAGATAAGGTGATTTTCCCAGGTTACCTCTTAGAAGAAATCTGTAAAAGCAAACTTGATTTTTTCCCAAAGAGACCTAATATTTGCTTCATTGAATTCAGGATGCATCGTACTACTAATAATACACATTCAAAATGACCTTAAGATTTACTAGATCAAGCCATTAAATGTAGAATAAACTAGACACCGTTAGAACTGATCATGACTGAGATACTATTCTGTCTTTCAGACTACAAAATTCATGTTCTAAGTATAAACTACTTCGGCACAGGAAGCCAAAAATTGTAGCCTAATAATTAATGTTTTCTTTTTGTGGTATAATGCAAATGTATTTGAATCTCACCTATGTTGCTCTTCTTTGGTTAATATACTACCAGATTTATTTGCTTTCTGCTTTCTTTTTATGATCTCCTACTTGCTTCTCTTGCAAGTATTATTCTTTGGCTGATACTGCACTTTAGCAATCTCCTTTGATTGCTGGGGCAGCTTTCCTTTCCCTGCAGAACTATATTTTAATTGTGGGTTTTTTTCTTTATTAATACAAATGTCTTCTAATTTTCAGATTACATTGAAGCTGTCAAGCTTAACATGGCATGCCGTACAGTCTGACAGAACAGCTTTCATATTCTCACTTGCTTTTGAGTTATTTCTTCCCCATTTTAAAACTATTCTAGAAAGAAGAGTTTGTAATGGTATGCTTCCTGCAAGGCACTGCCTTTTGCATTTATGAATTGTCACCTGTTCTTCCTTAAAGGTATTAATGCAAGGAATATTTTAAGTTATAATTCAGGAAGCATAGAGAACCTTTGATCATTCTCCAGAATACTAGGATTTGTTCAGGGCTGAAATTCACACTTCCCTAGATACTGTGGGGGCAAAATAACTATAGTGAGGTTATTTCGGTTTTATGTTAGCAGAAATTAGAATTGAGTTTGGCTGCAAATTCTAAACAGATCAGTGGGCTTCTAAATTAGCTGCCAAGCTAATTACAGTGATTTCTAAATGGAACTTTTCTTCCAAGCTTCAGACCTCGCAGAGTTCAGTGGAAGGCACAGCACTGTTACTCCCACAGGGACAGAAGAAGTCACAGCAATGTTTTCTCAGTATTTGTGTCCAGGTAATATTAGAGTTGCCCACATGATGCTCAAGCTTCGCTTTCTTCCTCCACGACCAGTCCCAAAAAGTCAAATGATAAAAGCTTGACACTTGCAACAACGAAGGCTGGGTTGGGGGAATGGTCTCAGCAAAGAGCAACTCAGTAAAAGTTTTTTTTCTGTTCGTTTTTTCCCCTTCCCAAGTGGAGGGCTCAGTTCAGAGGCAGGCTTCCTAGCTGCTCCTCCTCTGTTTCCAAAGCAGTTACATAATTACTGCAGGACTTCAAAGATACTGTTACCGGAAGCTGTTAAGGATGTTTTCCATTTCAGAACTGGAGAAACTTAAGGTGGTTTGTCAGGCTACCCTGAAGCAGGAAACGTCTTTTTAAGGAAAAAAAAATATTTTTTCATGTGCAACTTCAATTCGCTATTGAGCTATTCAAACTTAAAATCTTTTTACCTATTTCATTTTAAGCATTTTAGCTGGGGTAAATCTGCTCTGAGATTATGTTCCTGAGTGATGTTTTGGCAATGTGAAGCAATGGTGTTTTCTGTGAAAACCCGTGCCCTGTATTTAAGATGCTGTCTAGTTATGTATGAAATCCTGGAGGCCTTGCCAGTCAATCTGTTGAGAGGATTATAAGCATAGAGACTTCTTGCAATGACTCTCCGGGGTGGGAAAGGGGAACAAACACCAGAAAAATCAAAGAGGAGGAAATGCGTGTGCTGGTTCACACACATAGTAACTGCACAGGAATGCTTTATGTGTGAAAAATAAATTCCAAGCATATGTAGAGATACTTAAACTTTCCCCAGTGTCTCAAATATTTCCAAAAATGTGGAAATAAGTATTTCCAGATAGGGATGGCTTTTTTGTGTCAGGTTAACACTTCTTTCTTTTTGTTTTAACTCTCAGCTCCTTTTAATATCCTCGCAGATGTTGTGCCTCTGTTAAGGAACTGCTCTTATTGCCTAAAAGCAAGCCACATGAATCAGAGGGGCAATCGCCTTACTCTGTGGTGAGACTCATCCCTAACAGTAGAGAGAAGAATCCAAAGACTTCACTCCAGGCTCAGCTTTGTCTACCCAGTACTTTTTCAAAACAACTGCTTGACATGGTATATCTTGATTTTGATTTCATGTTATCTTGATAATGTTTTTTCTGGCTGCTCAGTATGTCACAGACCAAATGGTAATTAAGGCTTACTCCCACTGGAGGATGATGTACCAACAAAAGTAGGTGGCTTGAGTTCAAACTTCTTATACAGTGGTACCATTAGACAATAGTAGTTAAACAATATCAGACAGATGAGGCAATTATTTTATTTTACTGGGCATCGATAACAACTATTGGCTCTTTGAAATGGAAGTTGTTTTAGTTTATTGGTATATACTTCAACTGGTTCTGTATAATTGTTCTCTGGGGACCATGATAAACAAACATGTTAGGTGTAATACGTGTTTATAATGTCCTCTCTATCCCTGTTTCTGTATATACTCATCTATTACGAGATACTATTTCTGTTTAGTTAAATTAATAGTGTAAAGAACTTTAACTTTTTAGTAATCTCAACAAACATTGACAGTCCTCAGTAAGTATTATTCAAATATTTGAAAAATACAATTTTTAATTTGACACATTACTCACAAGATTGAAGAAAAATAATGACAGATCACAGCAAGGTGTGTGTTCACCAGCTATGACTACAGCAGTCCCATCTTCTGAAAGGGATGAAGAGTCAGGGCGGACATAACCTTCTGTGCTTTAGGTCTTTAAATGCCCTGATCAATCTACATCTGCCTAAGTTACATCACTCTCAGTTTAGGGCTCAGTTTAGGGCTCAGTCCTGTGTCTTAGTCACGGGTCTGTTTTGTGCGGCCCCACAGTTCAAGGTGATGGCTGTGCTTCTGATGCATATTTGAATGAGTGCTGCCTTCATTAAGGATGTATTATAGTTTCCTGCTGACAGTTTCATAGGTTCACTGTGGAGAAAAAAGTACTTTCCAAAATCTTGTGGATTCAAGGTAGAGGCGTTGCTCCAGATCTCTTCAGGCCAAAACCTTTCAGGTTTTAACAGCTATTGTAATGGGTAAAGAGGATAAAAGAAATCTCTGGCCAGAGTCCCTCCAAATGGATTTAGATTTTATGTGAACATTATGCCTGCTAGAGTGTACTTCACTTGTATGTTCTCCAGTGACAGTGTCTGAACATCGCCACTTGGAGCTCTACTTATGTATCTGATGGGACTGGGTTCAGCAAGTCATGTTTCAGCTTCTCTCTCCTTGAATTTTAATTTCAAGGTGGAAAGCTTCTGCTCTGACACAGCCTAGACTGAAATGCACTGACGGATTGTCAGCTGTTTGTTGCATTGTTTAGACGCTGAAACAAAGAAACTTCCTAAGCGTGTTTTTAGGACAGGGATGGGATGTTACAAGGATGTTACATTCTAACAACCATTTTGTTTTCCAATTTTTGCTAGTCATTGTTATTTACTCTAATGATGACTGGACAAGTTGAGGTACTTCACCTCCAGTTAGACTGTAAATGTTTTGAAGATATGTCCTGTTACATAATTTATGTGGTAGATGTTGTACCTTCAGAGATAAAAGCTCCTAGGTTCAGATATTGGATATCACACTGAGATTTGGAACCATCCCAAGTGCTGACACTGCACAGTTTCTCTGGGCAGCACAAGAACACAGCACTTGCAGATCTTGGGTGACTAACCTGCTGAAATGTAACGTGGAAATTAGTCTCAATTCTTTTATCTGGCAATCCTTGCATATACTCTAAGTGACAAAGCTCAAAAGCCAAACTAAGTTTAACATAGATTCAATTATATGTTTATGTATAGAAAGAGCGAGAACAAGAGAAAGAACGAGAACAAAGGAGTCCCAAGGTTGTTTAGGTAAAGGCATGCTTTTTCACATTTGCACTTTTTTGGTAAGGAAGCTATTTCATGAATTAAATAATCAGCTATGATCAAGTAAGCAAAGAGTGGTTTCCAATTCTCTTCACAGTCCCTGTGGAATGAGTTGCGTAAACTTGGAAAGAGTATCAGATTACAGCAGTAGAATGTACTGGAGACGTTTACATTGTAGTTGTCAGAGCAAGTATATTTTCAGCTAATTTATTGATTGTAAATTGTCCAGGCTCCTTGCAGATGTGACTAAGTAACTGGTGCTGGAGATATAGTTTCGGGATAGCTCAGTATTTATACTGCAGAATGCAAGGATTAATGATCCAGAAATAGAGCAAGTGTTAGCAGTTGGAGGTCTGGAGCGAGCAGGAAGCCCTGGTACGGATGCCAAGGTTTCTGAGCAGCAGAACAATGATCCACACATGCCCAACACAGGCCATTTCCTGCCTCACAACACGTGAGCCACAGCAGAAGCTCAAGAGACACATCTGCGCAGCAGCAGGTTCCCATCCTTTGCAAGCCATGGTGAATTGAAGAGCTGGATCTCAGGGTTACAGCCCATCGATGAGCTTGCTCTAGACCTTGAGAGCATTTACAGAGATTCCCAGAACTTAGGTGACAAAGCCATAATGCCCACAGGGAGGGGTAAGCTTGTCTTAGTTAACATTCCTCTTTGGATGCAAAAGTCATTTACAAGCTATTTCTTAGGGAAATAGTTATGTGTGAGAGCTACCATGGGCCTGGGTTTGAATGGAAAGCCTGCTAGCCGTTCCTCATCATCTCTATGCCTCTCTGCATTAAATGCAGACTAAGAGTGTGTACAATGGACAAATCTGTATTTAGACAAGCCCTACTAGCAGCTTAACATAGACTTAAAATAAACTTCTTCCATTGTGCAATCTTTCTTTTTGTTTCTCCACTAGCTGAATTTGTCTTGGCAGTACAAAGTTAAAATATATAGGCCTTTTTGAACACTTCTCTGCAAACTTTTTGAAATGAATTTTGAACTACTTTAGAATGTGCTGTATAACAGATTGGATGGCTAAACATACCCGCAAAAATGCTACAAAACTTGGAATATTAGTCTTAGCCTGTGGAGACCCAAGATGAGGCAAAGGCTAGTACTGAAAACAAGGCTAGCTCTTAACTGTCAGAACTACATTATACAGAAAAAAATTGACAACATTTGCACTGAAATCCATGAGATTGCACTGAAGATAAACTTGGGGTGCTGCTTCATACTGCTGCTGTTAGCCTGTCCCTTTCATTGACATAAGATAAATGCCTTTCCTCAGTATTACAATGTGCTTAAATAAGTGCAGGAAAAGCTAACTCTTAACTGCTGTTAAGTGAACTTAATACTCTAGGAAGATGAAAAGTGTATGCCTGTACGGAAAGTTGTGGGAATTCAGTATGTGCTCCCGGCCCTGATAAGTGTGTACCATTAAACTTCGGTGTTCTGTACTGGCCAGAAATAAATGAATTTTCAGGAGGGAATAAATAAGCACTGTTTGTGAGAGACCATCGCCAGTATTCATGCTGTACCTTGTGACTTCCTCAACAAAAATACGTGCTTTTTGATGTGCTGAGATTGTCATCTTTTTCCTCAGGAGGGGAAGTCATCTACTTAACCTGTTTTGACACAGACCAGAGTAGCACTGAAGATTTCTGGAGTGCCCAACTGACGCGATGTTGTACAGTGCAAGCCTGACCGGGACCTTAGCAGGCACATGATGTGGTTGGTGACAGTCTTCTCTATGTTGTGTGCTTGACAGGCACGTGATGGAGAGCGGTTTATATAACAAATGGGTGGTTATTTCCTTAAAGTACCTTCCTTAATGCGTTTTTGCAACCTCATCAAACCTGCCACATTTCTGGTTAGAGTAAAGTGTTTGTAGCATGGGACTAAAGGGGACATTATGGCACTTTGTTGTATTTTGCACTGTTTTTCAGCAATACTAAGTGTTTTCTGTTAACCACACTTTTAATTTCAGCAGTGGATGATCCCATTTCCTCAAAAAGAGATGAGCCATTTAAAGCAGGAGTATTTCATTTTCTTATTAAAATAATTTTCTGTGAAAGTGAATTGATTGTCTATTCTATTTATGCATTGTAATTTTTTTAATATACCAGTATTTTCACTGGCATTTCATTCTCTAACGTAACCATACTTGTATGAAATTTCCTCCTATAGGAGATAGCTCTGATCTTCGCCTTTCTTCTGGAAGGAATCCTATTCCAAGCTGTAAAGAAAATGGAATCTTTTCCCTAAACAATAAGTGCATTTTGAGCTATCCTCATACAACATATATTGTCTTAACTGGTTTCTAGTTCTGCGAGGGGCCACAGAAAATCTATGTCTCAATAAAATAGCACTTTTGTTCTGTACTAGGATTGATCTATCCTAATATAACCTATATTGTCTTAACTGGTTTCTAGTTCTGCGAGGGGCCACAGAAAATCTATGTCTCAATAAAATAGCACTTTTGTTCTGTACTAGGATTGATCGTGGTGAATTTGTGGCAAACCTAGAAGCCCTGAGAGACCAATACTACCATCATAAAGAAGGTACTGTATCTTCGTTGAGAGTGAATTCTCCGGCAAAACAGAACCGATATATTTCTTTGCTTGGAGATGCAGCACTATAATTCTATTTTCATTCTACACTCTTAGCAAATGTGGTTCATGCTGTCAGCACTTATTTGTCATTTCGTGTGCAGTATTGTATTTTAGTTGAACTGTATTTGGTTTGTAAAATAGCTTTAATTTACTGTGATTTTTTCTTTTAATGTCCTAATACATAAAAACGTCATTATTTAATGAACCCAAATAGCTCCTTCAATGGTTTGGAGAATAAAAATATAAGCTACAGATTCATAGGACTACACTTGCTTAAAAATGTGATAATTCCCTAGTTTGTAACAAAATGTCTTCTACCAGTCATCTTTTCAAATCTTTAAAAGACGGTCCTTGCAACTATGTTAGTTGATTGTATTGCTTAGTAAGGATGTTAAAATAAGCAGCAAGATAAAATTACTTTTTTTTTCCTTTTTTTAGGTAACTTTTAACTCTAATCTTTATATGTACTAATTACCTATATAGATAGTGTAAGAACAAAAAGCTTTTGCAGTAATGTAAAAAGAAACAAAAGCTATTATGTATTGTGTTTTACAAAGTAAATGGCTACTGCATTTTGTTACATGTTTTGCAAAGGGTTTTCATGTGACCTTTACTTTACACATATGAGTATTTTTTAAGACTAATGCAGAAAAATGATTTATAAAGCAGCTTTCAGAACAACACAGATTGTTTTCTGGACGGTGGTTAAGTGGTGATACAGTTCACCCGAACACCTAGTTGAGGTCCTGCCTATGTCACGGAGCCTTTTGGGGACATTGTAGTTTGTAGATGCTGCATTTTATGTTGGCAGCAATAGTCAGACAGAGTGGGGCAGGGAAGGGGTGTCCTGCCAGTATTTCTGCACTTCCAAAACAACATCAGGTAAGTTCCCTGTCAGTTTAGCCGTGATGATGCCCCGTGGAGGGTTGCAGTATGGTATTGGCAGCTCAGAAGAAATCTGAATTCTTGCAGCCTAAGCCAGTTTATTCCCTTTTACACAAATCTGAGAGGAGGTGTAATGGCCCTGGCTAATGCAGTCAAACAGCACTTGACAAGCCTCACTTTTTCTCCCTCTTGCAGGAAGGGTTAAATTATAACTGCTGAAGTATTGCTTTTTAAGGCTGTTGAAGACAGTTGACTCTGTCCTTTAGACTCTGCAAGTGCACAGATACCTAATACATCTGCTTAAACTAAACTCTAACCAAACTACCAGTTGCTTTCCTCACATTTTCCCCCAATCATTAATGAACATTTTCCACAAGAAAGTTAACAGAACACCTAAGAAGACAATGAACTTTGAACATCCTAGCTTGGACTTTCCATTCCAGAGTTCCTCCTCCTACGCAGATTGTATCAAGACAGTGCAAATTTACGGAGGGATGCGTCCTGATCTGGACCACAGGTTTCAAGACAGTAAATGACCAAATATTTAGAATTGTTTTACGTTTTGAGATTTTTCTGTGTTGCAGATGATGTACTTTCTGTAAGCACCACCTTTTGACCACAATGATAATTTCTTTTCAGAGAGTTTTGGGGCTTTCAGCACAACCAGCTGCATTCACTGCCATGAAAGGACCCCTTCCTGGGTGGGGTGGCTAGATGCGTATACCCTGTACATGTCCCCTCTGCGCTCTCCTGAGCTCGTGTTGCTCCACCATCTGTATCATAGGGAATGTTTCTAGACGATCTGTAAATAATCTGACTTTTTGTAACAAACCAGGGAACTATCACTGACATAGCTGCAAGTGACCTAGAATTATACATTCTGCAACTGTGCTATGCCAAAAACAAGGTAAATGTTTACTTAGGTGTTGCTCTCATCCCTGGCAATGCTATGTGAGTACCTTTATCCTTTGATTTCTTAAACTGCAGAGGCTGGAGAAGGAAGGGATTTATAGATGATGTTTGGTGTTTCCCTTAATTTTCTGTTTTAAAGTAAGGGCTTAAGAACTCTTCTAGCTGTGTAGGGGATGAAAGCATGTTTATGAAAGATGCAGCTGTGGCCCCGTTATCATTCACTTGCGTCTGAAGGTCCTGCAGGGAGTGTTTCTGAAGTGGAGAAATGAGAAGGTTAATCAGTGATTTGAGAACTAAGCCAAATATGGTGGTTGCCAAAATACTGTAGGCTGAGTGAGCAGAAACCTAGATTTGGAGGGAACTGTGCCGCTCGTTACGAAACCAAGGGCAAAGGGGTTTGATGAGGAGTCTTGTCTTCAGTTTTGCTCTTTCCTCTCGCCTTTTCCTGGGACTTGTTTTTACAGGTCTGCCTTTTGCCAGCATACTTGCCCCCTCAGAGCTATGATACGCACCTGACCGTTGTGTCCATATGGGAAGTGCGGTTAGATTAAAAGTGGGCGGCTTCTCAGCAGGAGGGCATCCAGAGGGGTTAAGAAAAGCAATTAGAAGTGAGGACCAGTGTGTGTTATGTGTTCATTTAAGGTGTGTTTCAGTTCTCGAGTGAGAGCGCTTATCCGGGTGCTGCACCACCGGGGATCTAAAGCTGGTTTGCCTCTGACTGGGACCGTTTGCTCTGCATAAAGATCCAGTGTGTTTCAGCGTGTGCTTTAACTGATATGCCTTAGCCCTGCTCGTCTTTTCCTGCGTAGGCAAACCATTGCTTACTCCTAGCTTCATGGAGGTAGTAGCCTAATGAGCTGCTTCGAAGACACGTACGTTCTTCATCCTTTTTCGGATGGTGAAATGTCCTGTGCTTGGTTACAGCCTGCAACGTTTGCTCTCGAGCTTCGTAGAAGTCGCAAGAGCGATGCGGGTGGGACTGCAGGTACGCCTCACCCAAGGCAGGCGCATCCCCTTCTGTCACGTCTCCTCCTCTTGTCCCGAAAGGGGGCAGGTTCCGGCCTGGCGGCCGCGGCGGTGCCGCGTGTCCGCGGGGCGGCCCCTGCGCCGGGCGCGTCCCCTCGGGCAGCCCCTTCGCCGCGGGGCAGGGCTCCGTCCCGCACGCACTCTCCGCAGCGGCTGCGCCGCGCCGCGCCCCGGGCGGAGCCGCCGCCGCCGCCGCGCGCCGAAGCGCCCCGGGCGCGCGGCCGGGGACCCCGCGGGCGGTGCCGCGGGCGGGCGGGCGCGCGGGCAGCCCCCGCCCCCCGCCGGCTCCGCCCCCGCCGCCGCCGCCACAACCGGTTCGTACCGGCGCCGGCCGCCCGCGCCGCTGCGGCCGCGCCGCGCGGGGGATGCGGGGCTGCCGCGGCTCGCCGCGGGGGCGGCGCCGGCGTCGGGCCCCCGCCCCGGCGCGCTCGCAGGTAACCGCCGCTGTGGCCGCGCCGCTCGGCGGGCTGCGGGCGCCGGCTCAGCCCGGCCGGCCGCGCCCGCCGCCCCGCGCCGCCGCCCGGGTGCCTGCGGCGCGGCGCCGGCGGCCACGAGCGGAGCACGCGGCCGGCGCGAGGCAGCGCCCGCCGGCCGCTCCCGCGGGCGCGGGGCTCGGCGCAGCGCGGGCGGGTGGCGCCGGGGGCGGGCGCGGGGCGGGCAGCGCGGAGCGGCCGCCCCGTGCGGCTCTGGCGGACTTTGCGCGGAGGGGAGCGGTGGCGCGTGCCGGGGAGCTGCGCCGTGCAGTGCGCGCCGCGCTGCGGGCAGGTGGGAGCGGGAGAGCCGTGCGCGCCGGTGAGGCGCTCGCGTGGCGCCCGGCGGGACGCGGGCGGGGGCGGGGGGCGCCGCGGGCGGTGCTGCGCGCGGAGGGGCTCGAGGGCGCGGTGCGGCGCGAGCGGCTCCTGCCGTTGGGGCAGCCGTTGGGGCAGCCGTTGGGGTGGGGCGTAACCGAAGTGGGCTGTTGGAGCGCGCGTACCTGGGCGCCCGGTCGCGGGGATGCGCGGGTCTTCGCGGGATGGCGCCTCAGAAATGCTCGCGCCGGGAGGCTGCCCTGCAGGCGCTCCGCGTGTCGCAGGTCAAGCGTGGCACTGACTCGAGGTTACAGTTGGAAGCGTTGGCTGAGAAATGATTAGAAACTTAAATGAAATCTAATTCAGTTTAAAGCAAAGGATGTTACAGTTTTGGCTGGTACTGTCTTAGTTTGTACCGGTGCCTTGCAAAACTGGAATAGCCGAGTGTTAATCACACGCTGGTTCTGCTGACAACGGCTTTCTTCACAGCCATGTGCTGTTCACAGAAAACAGCGTACTTAACAAAGCTCTAGTTGCACAGAAAACAAACTGAAAACAGTCTTTTTGCTACTGTCTGTCTCAAGATTCCCTTTGCTGCAGATTAATACAAGTTTCTCTGCCTAAGGCTAATGTCTCTATCATATTCATGTTCTTTAGGTCATTTTTTTTGTGCTCTCCTGTCATCTTTAGGGCTAATTTTTCACGTATATAGCAAAGGTGCTTAGCATTGTGATAAAACTGGTAGTATTTAAGAAAATAGCCGGATACTGCTATCATTCCACATTACAGCTGTTATTGTTCAGTTTGTTCTTTAGTCTAAGACCTAGCTCTTTTTGTGTGTATTTTGTGAAGACTTTAATCAAACATTCCTCTTCCTCTGATTCTTATTCACTCACTGGAAAGCTTTGTCTCATTAAACTTCCAGTTGATACCTAATTCCTTAGGCTTTATTTCTCCACTTCTGTTTCTCTGAAGTGAGTAGATTTTCTGGAAGTCCAGCATAGCATCCTTAGGTTGTGCAAACAGTAAGATTAGTGAAGTGATTCCCACCTAAATATTAAAGTCTTGAAATCTTTCAGGGACCATACTTGTTAAAGCCTTCCTTGTTGGTCTCAGGAAAAAAAAATTTGAAAACTAGGGCTGTTCTATTTTTTAATGATCTGGTGTATCTTCTTTACAGTCTGTATCCTTCTTCCTGAATAGAGAGAGAAAACAGTGTAAGAAACTTTGGACCCCTACCAAGCAGATGCACAGATTAGGTCTCCATGCAGGCAGTAATGGGTGTAGTGAAGATTTGGTTCCTACTGTCAACTCTTGTGCTTGCTGCTAAATTTTTATACTACAACTTACCTTGTTCAGGAAAGCGTTAAATAAATAATGTACCAATAAAAAAGTATATTGATACCTTTGGTCATAACAACAGCTTGGTTCACTAGGACACCTTTAACCACGTATTATAGCTGAGGGGACAGGAGCCTCGCACAGGACCTTCGGCTCCTGTGCTCTCTTCAGGAGGACTTAATGCTTTCACAGAAATTAAAAATTATGCCCCATTTTAGGTAGTAGATACCCAGTGATATGAGGTAAAGGAGCAACCTGCAAAAAAAGGAGAAGAAAGACCAGGTCTTGGCTGTTCTTAATAAACAACTCTGGGACTTTTCAGATCTGTTTTTAATTTCAAGGATGATTTCTGCAAGGAAAAGGATGGTGAATTTCAGTTTGTGCTTAGCAATTACAGATTGCAAATTGTTTGATATGTTTAGAAAAAAAAATCTTTGCTATCTAAAAACCTGTCGTTTTAACTGAAATATGCAGAAGATTGCTGCAGCGCAGAGTAGGAGACTTCAGGATGTGAAAGGTCAGATTTTTTTGCTGGCACAAGTTGGCAGAGCTCTGTTAAAGTCCATGAAGCTACACAGACTTGCAGCAGATGAGGAACTGGTCCTGACATATATGTATTTTAGTATTTCTATTAGAAAAGACTATGTGACCTAAGACTAGAATTTTTTTCCCTTTCCAATAAATGTTTAAAATTGCAGAACTGCATTAAATTTGTTGTCTTTGTGCCGAATGTTAGCACTTCAGTGTAATGAAAATCAATATAACAGTTAAAATGTGTTTATTTTTTTAAAGATTACCTTTTAAACAAATATGAGTTGGAATTATGCCTATCTATTTCTGGTATTTTACTGTTTTTTTTTATTGCGGGGGGGTCAGTATTTCTCCACTGAGGTAACTTGATTGCTTTTAAAGTTCCTCTGAACAGATATTAAAAAGAAGTAAGTTAGTGTGAAAATACTGATTTTTCATGGTTGTTTCTACTGTTGCAGCAGTGCTTTCGCTAAAATCTTTGTGCTCTCTTTCTGCAGATAGAATTGCCACGTGAAGCTATGCTTGTAGAGAGCTGAAGGATTCTAGATCATCTTCTGTAAGTACCCAGGTAACATTCAGGTGCATTTATGAACTGGAACTGGCTTTTTTCATGTCTCTGTAGTAACTATTCCTAAAAACTTTGTGCAGAAGCTTTTTGTGAGTATTCGATACAAATTCTTAAAAAGTGCCCATGCTTAGCACAGGGAACTTGAATGAAAGTTCTGTTATTGTCTACTCATTTACACCATGTACTTTTATAAAACAGCCATTTTTTTCCGTGTCAATAAAAAGTTCAAGAACTGTCTCTTCAGGGCTGTAAATCAGTGAGACTTGTTTCTTTTTTCTGTTTTGCCTCTTGGGGTCTCCTAGAGCAGAATTTCTGCTGCAGCACTGTTAATGCGTAAGCTGTTGTGTGTGAAGATAGTCCTTGAGAGCACGTCATAAGGTAAACAGGGTGAAATCTTATCTGCCTCTATCTTACAGGGTAAAGGAAACAAAATTGTTGAGAATCACATATCTTAGTGGCAGAACCAGGAACAGACCATAGGTTTTATGATCATCAGTTGACTCACTACAGAAAGGGAAGGCAACTTAGGTGCGTAGGGACTCTCAGTATATGAGTGGAATCATCCTAATTCCAAAGCAATTTGGCCAGAAAACTTCTAAATTCTTTGCTAGATGTGGTAAGTCCCAGTCCCTATATTCACAAACTAGTCCTCAGAGAGTGTCACGACAGTCAGTTACTGAAAGCCATCTGTGTAGGTGACCGATCTTGCCATCCAAAGGGGTAGATGGTATTTTGGGGACAGGGCAAAAATCTAATGATGTTCAGGGATGGGTGTGTAGCTGAATGTTGGATAACGTATGCAAACTCTATAGAGGCAGACACTGAAACAGCTTATAGGAGATGTGTGTGTATGTGCGCACAGGCATCTGTGTGTGTGTAACACCATCATGGCCTGGCATGCAAGCCACATGCGTATATACTTTTAGAACTGATCTGACTTACTACTACATACAAAGTCATTTTTGGAGACATCGCTCCTCTACACTTCGTCTTCTTCACAGAGAAGAGTACAGAGTGGTTACTACTACTGTAACGTGAGTGTCTCTCTTTTGGCCTGCCCCTCCCAGAGTACGCTATCTGATGGCAGATACCTTGTTAAACCTGGTAAGGTACTCTGCTGGGAAATGAGAACAGAACTAAATGCGGATTTTTTTTCTTGACCTTAAGTTAATATTTTCATATTTGTGATTTTTTTTTCTTTTTTTTGTTTTTTTGCGGTCGTTTTATATTTGGGCCATTTCTTCTCCTTTGAGCCTATACAATTCACTCAGGATAGCCAAGGCATTTAACAGCTAGTGGCCACATGGTCCTTGTTGAACAATGATGTATATTAATGCCTGAGATTGTTGTAAAGCCTGTTTAACACTTGGAAAACGAGAAGTTCTCCCTTTCTGTAATATAATACTGAGGTATGTATGACTTACTTAATAATGCCTTATATGCTGTTCCTGTGTTGCGCAGAACACATAGAAGTATGGAATGGTAATATTATTTTCACTGCTGTATACTGTGTTGCATATACTGCTTGAAGACTGATTGGCAATACCCGCTGTTTAAATGTGTACTTTCTGTACAACTCACTAGCAAACCTAGGTCAGTTGTATTTCTAATGCTCTGTTCTGTTTGTTTTTATTTTGTTTGCACAGGATCTGTGTGTACATCTACGATCATCGTACAAGATGGTATTTCGAAAACCACCGGATGGTGGCTGGGGCTGGGTGATTGTCGTCGTTTCCTTTTTTACTCAGTTCTTGTGTTATGGATCGCCGCTGGCGGTGGGAGTCTTGTATTTAGAATGGCTGGATGCCTTTGGAGAAGGGAAAGGCAAGACTGCTTGGGTTGGATCACTAGCAAATGGAATTGGATTGCTTGCCAGTAAGTGTAGATGCAGTATATATCTTAGAATGAAATGTTTCCTTTATAATAGATACTTCGGTCTATATGTGCTTTTGGAATTATGTTGAAGGCAGCCGCAAATGCGGAAAGTGAATGAGGATGCTGCATTTTTGTTTTAGGTCAAGATGGCTTAAGAACAATTACATTAATAGTTCTACTATACATAATATAAAAAAATACAATGGTAAAAGAGCAATGAAAATATTGCCCTCAGAAAATCTCAAATTATTTTAATTGAGTAAACTAGAAACATCAAACTTTCAGAGAAACGGAACCATAATTTTTTTGTTGTTAAGGCTTTGGGACTAACTTTTTGCATTGGTATCTTTAAAATCAAAGCAGTTGTTAGCCTGAAGTATCACAAGTGTTTCAACAGGAAAAAGGAAAGGTCAATTAATAAACTGATGACTACTTTTTAAGCTCCAGAAATAAAATTGCTAGTTAGGGTGGATAAAGGCTCTTTTTCACTCTTTGTTTAAGAGAAAAAACTCCCTTTGAAGCCTAGAAAGTTATATATAATGGTGGCGTTAAGTAAAACAACTTTACTGGGAACTTTTCTTCAGTAAGAAGTTGTTGCTTGAAGAGGAAAAGCAGGGTTTTGGGGAAATAAAACACTACTTTGGAAGTCCATAGATCTATTTTGTTGTTGTTGTTTTAATATTAAGCATGGGTATTGTACACTAGCTTCTGCTGTTCAGAGGGTCACCATGGAAACTATTATCTTTATACTGAATCTGGCAAAAAGTTTAATTGTCTGTCAGCAGAGCAATCGCTATGGGCAAAGGCAATTAAGTAACTTAATGGACAAAATACAGTTCTAGATTCTGAGGAAATCTCTCCTTAAAAGAAAGCTGACATTCAAATGGTGATGCAGAATTGAATAAAGAGCTGTTGCTTTCTTTGACTATATGGCTGCAGAAATGCTGGTGTTACACTCATGTTAGGGACTTGTATCACTAGACAGAACAGAAATGGGCAAAGGCAAACCACAGGAAAGCTGTTTTCGGTCTCAGGATGTAAATGGGCACAGGAATGCAGGTTACTCTTCCATCATACTCAGCGCATACTCTGTTCATAATTTAAGGACATTAATGCATGTACATTAAAGGATTAAGACCTGAATTAATTTGATTGAGAAAGGAAGTGAAGGAAAAGGCTGAACAAGATAGTTACTGAAGAAAAACTAGGCAGAAGGGTATTGCAAGAGAAGGAGTGAAGAAAAGCCTTCTCTCTGGAGACCAAAAGTTTACGGCTCACAACTATTTCTCAGTCACTCTTCTGACAAGAGCCTCAGCCCATTTTCTACTATGCCAGCACCATACTAGTTTCCAGATTTTAATTTTCTCTGCCTAGCTGCTGTAGTAACTGCCCATATTGTGCTTTATAGCAAATACAAATTTCTGTGACTGATTAATACAAATAAAAGGTGCTGTTGTAATTTATTTTGGTATAGAATAGTTAAATCACTTGAAATTTTGACAAGGGATGGGAAGAACTCTCACCTGTCAGAGCATATTTATTCTTTCAATTTGAATTTTAAAACTTGCACAGTGGGATTGATAAAAACCTAGTGATAATAATGATTACTGGCTGATTTGGGCAGACCTAGTACAAAATAGGGGGAAAATCTTGTTTCTTTCTCATATGAAATCGTTTTTCTTGAGAGGATAAATTCTACCTTTTTGATGATAAAAGCTTTCTATTGCAAATAAGGAGGAAGTTCCTCCTTATGGAAGGAACTTAGTAAAGACTAAAATAAGGGAATTGATGCTCTTTAATATGCACATCTATAAGAAGCAAATAAGCTACTGTACCATATTTTCTGTGCCCTCTATGTGAGAGATCTGTTCCTTTCCTTTCACAGCGCAAGAAGCATACATGGTGTAAGAGTCGCTGAGAAGCTCATAGGAATGCTTTCATACTAGCTTAAAAGTAATACAAGTGTAAATCTCTAGCTGTATTTTCATTTAATAGCAACTCATTTAAGAGCTGCAATTACTACTAAAAAAGCACATGAAAAGATATGGTACTTAAATTTTTTTGTTAGAAATGCTTTGGTCTCCCATCATTTAAAAATTCAAAGGCCTTCAATAGGTTAGTGTTTTTGATTTGTATAGGGTACATTTTCAACCTTGTGCATGAAACATGTAATCTCTTACAGTCTTTGTTTTTCACGCTGTTTTCAAAGCAGGCCTTTTTCACACCTAGTCACTAGTTTAAAGAGCATGTATGTTTTAGTGCAAAAACACTGACCTAATGTATCACAGAGTCATGAATACCAGAAAAGAGAACTAGTTTCTGTTCTTATTTCTGCTATTGCAGGTTCTGCTATTATAGACGAGACAGGACTCTTGTGTGTCGTAGGTAGCATATGTTAAGAGATGGTCAAGCTAAGTGAATTTTTCTAAATTACTGTATTTTCATATATGTGAAAAGGTATTTTCTGTACTTTAACAATCTTCCCAAACAAGCTGATTTCCCCAGCAGTATTGCATATGAATGAATGAATAGTGGTAATAGAAGGACAGATTTACTACAGACCCTTTCAGTGATCCCCCTGCCTCTTACTGTTCCTAACTTGACTCTTCTACTAGTTGTTCCTTCCCTTCTCCTCCTTTGTTTTGATTTTCAATCTCTGATATAGTTGTCCAAAGACATGTACTTTTCAAGTATTGGTACTTTTAAAGTGATCTAAATTGCATGGAGAAAATTTTGTAATTCCTGTTTTAAGGCATTTGTTGTATTTTCCATCCCTTACAACTTTTCTTGGGAGTTAATTTCCTCCTTAAAAGTATGTAATCATATGATTGAAGTTGTTCAGTTTTAATTTTCAGCTGATGGCAATATTATCTTTAAGTGGTATATTTTGAAGCATTCTGGAAGAAAAGCGTTATGTATGTCTAGAGACTGCAATCAAATTACTTCTAAATTTTCTTTTATGTCTGCAACTTGACGGAGTCTCTTTCCTCTTGATCCAAGAGTCCTCCACTCCTTTATTTACCTTTAAGGCTCTTCTGTGAGCCCTCTACAAGTTAACAGCACCTTTCTGATGCTGTGGATGCCAGACTGGAGAAACAAAGGCAGTTATGGTGGTTTGCATCTATGTATGGCAAGTAATAGTAGAACCTCTTTTTCCTGCAGAGATTTTTCTCACTGACAGACAGCTGAAAAACAACAGTAGGTATTTTGCTACTGTGGGAGGCAAGTCCAGTGACTTTGCTAGATCAGTACTGTAATTACACCAGAAAGACAAATATGTCTTTTTATGTATGCCATATGGCTCAGAAAAAAGGTTACTGTGCATCTTCTCCACTTCCCTCCGTAACTGTAGTCTTAACTCTTTAAGCTTAAACGCTTTAAAAAGTGGCTGATGCTGGTAGGTCCTTTTACATTTGCTGAATTGGTATCCTTTCTACAGTGTTTACTTCTGACTTGTGTGAGAGCTAAACTTAGATTCGAGACATGGAAACCCAGTACAGCACCGTGTTTATTGAGATGAATTTCCTAGCAGGCTGTGTTCCATTTTTGTCCTCTCACTTGTAACGCAGGCAGTGTTGCTAAGGCTGGTGTCCTGCCACAAGCAGGAGAGCTCATCGCCTGGAAAAGGGATTGGGCCAGGGTCCGGTGGATTGTTGCTGTGCAGGATGATGCTCGTTATAACTCACTATGATATGACCTTATGGTGTATTGAAAAACAAAGTGGCTGAAAACAGAAAGAAAAGCATCAATGTCCTTGTACAGAGCAGTGTTGAGACTTCCTCTACGATACTAGGTGTCATTCTGGTTCATACCCTTCGGGGTATAATGGATAAGGCAGATGGCTCTCAGGATGATGTAGCGGAACTGAGAGTCTGTAGTATAGGAGGAAATTAAAAGGGCTTAGCATGTTTAGCCTAGTTGTTTTACCAGGCCAGAGGAGAATATTTATTCTGTTCTTGAAAGTCCTGTGTTTCTTCTACACCAAGTGTTCTTAATTTTACATCCATTTGAAGCTCAAAATTAAATTAAATGTGTGTTATACTAGTTAAAATCAAAACAGACAAAGACTTTGGCGTCTCTAATTCGCACCACAGCTGTTTATAGTAAAAGTTGGTTTCATGGTATTTGGCCTTGCAGGATACACCAGCAATGTCTCCCATTCCCCTTTATTAATGGAGAAAGAACACAGGGAAGATTTTTTTTTTTCTTGAAAGGCATATCTTGATAAACTAACATCGTGTTTTCACTGGTCTGAGGCATTTAGTATCAAATGTCTAAAAAGCATAGTTCTGTGTTTTCAAGCAGTATTTTTACAACTCTGTAAAAGACCTTTCCAACGTTTACAGATTTTTTTGGACAAAAGTGTTACATGTATATAGCTCCCACAGTAATCTATGGAAGCTATACAAAAGCTGGGTTTTTTTGGGGGGGGATGGGGTGGGAAGGAAGGAGGGGGGTCCTCCCAAAGAGGAGGTTCCTCCAAACAGGATTTCAGTTCATTCAGTATCCTTTTCAGAAAGGAGCAGTCTTTTCAGTCAGTCAGAACTGGATTGCTCTCTAGTGTAAAAGTTTTATAATCTAATGTTCTTGCCCAAAGTGCAAAGACTTGGAGAGTTTCTTTATTACTAACTAGTTTTAGTAATGCTTTCCATATACAAAAATTTTCTTTTGTTATGTCTAGTGGATTTTGCATATAGACAATTAATATTGCATCGACTCTACAGTTTCAGCAGGCTCGGACAGATACCAAGGAGGATGGGTCAGATTAATGCATGTGATAAGAAAAAGAACTCAGTTTTCCAGTATTGTTTGTTTAGTAAATGGCCTTGTGTGTGTATGAGCTGAAGGAGGGAGGACCCTAGAAATGAGAAAGTAGAGGAAGAGAATATTAGTTTGAACAGAGTTCTCTCTCCATGTGAGAAGATGGAGCAAGAGAATGTTGGTTCTTGATATCTGTAAAAGAAAAATAACTTCATAGTGAAATTGCAGACTGAAGTATCATCTTCACAAGGAATGTGTCTACAGAGGTCAGAATATTGTGGTAGTTATAAAATTCTTGTGTGGGAGCAAATGACTGTTTTCACATCTCACAAAGGACTGACTATAACATCCAGATCTCACTGAGGGTAAAGTCTTTTATTTCTTGAAAAAAATCTTCAGGAAAATATCTATGTACAAATGAATCCTCCCAGGAGTTCCTGTTTGTGATTGCTGCATCAGCATCTACTGTCAGAGCCTGTCCTTTCTGTTGCTTCTTTTTGTCTGGTCTGAGGAGCCTCTTGACCTGCAGAGCCTGACACTTGTGTTATCTGGCTGCTGACCCTTAAGCAATCATGTGCAGAAGAACACTGGTGTTCTTGTGCTGACTTTTAATTCTTTGAGAATACAGTTTTCTTCCTAGAGTTAGCTGCCATTCAGATAAACTGGGTTGACAGCCTTCTGACAGATTTTGTTCTAGTTTTACAATACATGATTTGGAAGGAAAAAAGCCCTAGGGATTTTTTGTATCAGAGGTAAATATTTATAAATATCTTCAAATATTATGCTAATACCAATGCTAATGCTTGGAACTGTTTAGCAAACTGAAGAAAATGCTGTCTTAAAAGCCACTTTCTATGCTTCCTATTGAGGAAGGCTGCTGGAATTTTATTTTGTCTTGGTCAAAACTGCAGTGAGAAGTGTATCAGTGGAAGGATTTTTCTGAAATACGTCAACTAAAAAATTGTCATGCTGCCTGAAGACCCATTTTGTTTGAGAAAGTAAGAGTCCATTTTGAACAAACTCCACAGGGCAGGAATTCACAGAGCAAGTCTGTCTCACTTGGGAAAGTTGGATGTTTGACCAGATTTAACTGCCCTGAACCCATTGTACTTGAATTACTTGTAGAGAATAACATGTTTGTGTACAGTAAACTCCTGTAAAAATACCATGGCAATAATCAACGGTACTGTATCTATTAGGAAAAAAATGCGAGCTCTTTGGGAAGTAGAGAGGAAAGGCAAGGAACAGGAAAAAGGGCAAAGTTGCTATGTATTACAATATTCTCTTTTGTGACTTCTTTTATCTAATGGTACAATGAAGGAAATGTGAAAATAGAGCCTTGAGTGTAGGAAAAGACACAGCTGCTTTTCCTCTAATCCCTTAGACTTGTAATAACTATAGTAATAGTTATTTTGGTGTTTCTTCTTACAAATAGGGCCGTTGCCACGCTGCCAAATCTCTTGCTGTGTGAGATGACACATTAATACTGAGCTTATTGGAGCAGGTTCTTTAGTTTCGTGCAAATTATTTTCCTTGAAGACAAGCAAAAAGATCTCTTTGTACCGTCCATGCTTTTGATGGTGTTCCAGAGGACAGCATTGCTGTCAAGAGTATGAAGACAAGTTCCTCAGCTCTGTGTCACCTTTGTTCTGCTTTGGGACCAGAGGGTTCTGCCATACTTCAGATCCTTTGGTAGTAATCAGTACAATCTCTAGCAGGGTGGAGATCTTCTGAAAGACGAAAGTGCCAAAATGTAGAGAGCAGGTGGAAAGGACCCTGTTTTTGGAGGGTAGTAGGCAAGAAATAAAAAATAAAAATAGAGCCATTTCCTGTCCCCAGTTCAATTGTTATCACTACCTAAGATTTTTTTTTTAAGAGTAGGAAGATTTTTTTTATGTAATACGGATTCAATCCTTTGTTTACTCTTTAAATCTTGTGGTTTTAAGAAACTTAGCATATTAATTTGCCAGTTCTAGTAATTAATTCTAAGAATCAACAACAGTCTAACACTTTCAGCTTTCATTCTCAGCAAGTTACTCCACAGTTCTGGCCAGCTTTCATCCCCACAGTGTGCTGATTCTTGAGAAGCAGCAAGGGGTTGCCTCTCCCTTTCTCATATTTTCCAAAATCCAAATAAACCCAACTTCTCCAGCAAATGTTCTTGCTTCTTCTTTAGCTCTTACTTCTTACTTGGAAAAGCCCTAATTCAAACTCTTCTTTAATTTCCTTAAACAGATAGCTCTTGTGTGGGTCAAAGGTTCTGACCTGTCTTGTATTTGAGGATTGATTCTCCTGCAAACAAATCTGTGCTCTTGCCTGCCGGAACTGCTTGTCCCGTGGCTGGTAACCACACGAAAACCTTGCCTACATTCCCAGCTGCTTGCTCCTGTCTGCAAACCTGGGCAAGCACCATCATCAATTCCAAGTGTTGTTCACCTTATATTACCCCTCTTGGTTCACCTCCCGTCTGCTGGGAATCTTAGTTATGTGTGAGCCAGGGAAGACCGATAACAAATGGCAAACTCCTATGTTACTGCTCTTGCAAATCATGTTGACCATGGAGGGCCTTTGTATCAGAGTGTGTGAGGTCCAAATGTGAAGTTTCTTTCTGCTTTTAAATAATGTCTTTCATCGTATCAAAATTCTAAGCTGATAGTTGGCAAGTTTAGGATCTCAGGGCTAATATGTAAATCTATTTATGAACTGTTATGATTTTCTTATCTGAAAATCTCTTCAGATAAGAGATTTTTTTCTTTGCAAACCAAGTCCTTTGCTAGTTACTTATTTATGCAGAACACTAAACTTGCACACTGCTTCAGATTAAAAGGCATATTCCAGATTCCACAACTGAAAATAAGTGCTTGTTCTACAACTCCTGCAAAAGAAGAGTCAATTGAGTAGAGGTAGATTAGGAATATTACCAGCAACTTGCTCTTATATGAAAAACTAACCAACCAAGAAATATTGGGGGTAGGGACAGGGAGAAACATCTTCCAAATATCATAAACCTTACTCTAGATGTTTTCAAGAAATACCTTTAATTTTCTGTAGTCTTACTATAAACACCAAGATAGATAGTAAAACACTTATTTAGTAAAATACTGACAGACAGGTATTTAATTTTCTGCAGAATCGGGGAAGATCCTTTGTCTTTACCTGTTATGTCAGCAGATACTTTCTCTGTGTAAGCACCAGGTGGCATTGTGACTGTGATTATGAGCTGAAGTTAATATTTTCCATTTCAATTTTATAAATCTCACCTTATATCAAGAATACTACAGATGTTGCCTTTTCTTCAACACAGTTTTAGGGTTCTGCTTACCAAGAAGTATCTGGTTAGAATTTGGATGGTGATCTACCCTTTTTGCTACCTTTTCAGAAACTCAGTGTAAATCCTGAGGTTTATAATAACAATTTTATAGTCTAGTATATACATACTATCCTCTGTTTAAAGGTTTTTTTTTTCTTCTCTCTCCCTTTCATCTCTAATACAATTTAGTGTTCTTGATGTCTGTGCCTCCTTGAGCGAAATTTTTGAAAGCCTGATCTTCTTTGTTTTTATAACTTACTGTTCTTAAGAATCATGTAAAAATGAATATCCTGAATTGTTATTTTTACATAATTGTATTTTGAAAAAAAATTATTGTAAAGAATATTTCCAAAGACTGAGAATTTAAAAAACTCCTGGTGCTGCTGTTTGCAAGTAATATTTTCCATGGTTTTTGTCTAGGTCCAGTCTGCAGTATATGTGTATCATCTTTTGGAGCGCGACCAGTTGCAATCTTCAGTGGCTTTATGGTGGCTGGGGGCCTCATGATGAGTAGTTTTGCACCTAATATATACTTTCTGTATCTTTCATATGGGATCGTTGTTGGTAAGAAGCACCTCCTCTTCATACAGAGACTTATTCTTTATTGTTTTGAGTCTTGGTTTATGAATCTGGAAAAGGAAACTGTTTCACTGATGCAGTTGTAGACACTGGCACTTGAATTGTCAAGGAATATGTAACTTCTAGTTGGGGAGCACAGGCAGACTTTTACAGTATAGTGAAAGATAAAGGCTATGCTTATGTTTGTCAGTGTTTGAAAACAGTTTGTCCTCTGTTGACACTGATGGTTCTTTAAGATGGAAGAACTGAGATTTTACGTAAGGGGGAATCAAGCAGGTCTTCTGTATCTGTGACATGCTAATCTTAAAGGAATAAAATCTCTCAAGGAATTTTGTCATGTGATTATTCTAATTTGATAAATTGGAGATCATTAAGGAGAAATATTGTTCTTTACATAACTGGATTGAACTTAAAAAGCTATGCTAAAGACATGAAAATGCTGTTTTCCAAGTAGGTGATGATCTGCCTCTCAGTTCTGCAGTTGGCTGATGGTTTAAGGACCGCAATTAACTGTGTCAGGAATCTGGACACCTCGCTGGCCAGCAAGGACCCAGCAGTGCGTGTTAGCTCGGGCACAGTGCCATGTGGGTGCAGCTGTACTTTTTTCCAGGGCCAGTCCTTGGACGGAAAGCTGTGTAACTGCTTCCACATAGCACAGAGCCTGAGTTAGTGACCTCCTCAAACCTGAGCCAGCTCCACATGCGTTTTGAGACTGGGAATGGTTAGGGAGAGGGAGGTGGGACAGTGCAGGAGGCGGACAACACTGTCTTACCTGGGGAATAAATGAGGGCATTCATTTCCCAGAGTATGATGCACATTTTATTCCAAACTTCTTTTTTAAGGGCTTGGATGTGGCCTTTTGTATACCGCAACAGTTACCATCACTTGTCAGTATTTTGACAAACGCAGAGGCCTTGCACTTGGCCTGATTTCAACAGGTATGGCTTTTAATTTTCAATCTCTTTAACTTTTGACCTCCGAACAATGCAACTATCATTACCTTGACAATAAAAATCAGGTCTATATTTTTCTCAGTTACTTCTCAAAGTACGTCTAAGGTCAAAATGTCAGTAGCAATGAACATAGCATACCAGCAGGCTTCAGATAAAATAGTAACTGCATTTTCAGATGTATGATGTAGGTTATCTGTATAGACAGGAAAAGGAAATGTATCAAATGAAAGGAGATTCATCAGTAGCTTTGGGCTTTGTGTAGGTCTGTATAATACCAGGGGAAATCTGCCACAGAGCAGTATTTTCCTTCTTCTAATTCAGACAAGGTCAGAGGTGAGAGACCAGAAATACTGGGTGGTATAAATGTGGATTGTCATAATCCCGCATTAGTTGTGCTTTTTAAGAAATAGTTGAATTTTGGGCTTAGATTTTTTTTCCTATCTAAAAGGAGACTGAAGTCTAAAAACTTAGGTTGTGAGCTATCTTTTATGCAGAGAGGAATTGCTAACTTAATGGACAAAGTGGGAATAGTTAAGGAAGCAAACTGTGTCCTGCCTGGCTTTCTGCGTTGTATGGTGTCTCTCCTCTGATCTCTTTTCGGAAGTGGTTGTTAGTGAAGTGAGTTCTGGTCAGTGCAGTCAGTGCTTCAGGATCTTGGTGCCTGATCCATCCTAGTAGAATAAAGGGGGATTTATGCTGAAGTGTTCCTTGGACTCGTTTTCAGTGACTTTTACTGGGATTGCAGGTAGTCTTCCTTAAGGGCTGATAGTATTGAGCTTTGGTTAGTTTTAGTACATGGAAGACAAAGCAAGTCTAAATTTTATAGTTGTTTTTCCCTTTATTTACCACTCAAGAAAATAAATGGTTTTAATAAAACCTAGGGACAGTCTTCAGTAAATCATTTTGCATTAAAGTGTTTTTTCAAGTCAGTTTGAAGACAAATTGCTCTGTATTCATGAGTTGAAATCTGATTATAATGGGCCTATGCTCTCTTCAGCTACGAGCTGGAAATGTTAAAGATTATTATTGGTGAATGAGGTTCTCAGCTCTTCTGATTAAACTGATCATATTTTCCTTTTGTAGGCTCAAGTGTTGGACTCTTTATATATGCAGCATTGCAAAGAGAGCTTATTGATCTGTATGGACTGGATGGCTGTCTGCTAATAGTTGGTGCACTGTCTTTAAATATATTAGCATGTGGCAGTCTGATGAGACCATTGGAGTCATCTGATTCTCCTTCATCAGAAAAAACTTGCATAGACAAAGTCCCAGATCAATATTTTGTTTACCATGAAAAAGAAAACACTGTTGAAGAAAATATAAGCATCCTTGAAAAGGGCTCCATTGATGAAAAATGTGTGAACAATGTGCCTGATTACAAACAGGATAGCATTTTAAATAAGAATGTGTTAACCTCAATAAATGTAAATGAGAAAGACACTTACAAAAAGAAGGTTGTAGAACAGACAAACTTCTGCAAGCAACTTGCCAAAAGGAAGTGGCAGCTCTATCTGAACTATTGGGAGGAAACGGTGGTTCTTTTTAAGAACAAAGTGTTTTCAGCTCTCTTTGTTGCCATCTTGCTCTTTGACATTGGTGGATTTCCTCCTTCACTGCTCATGGAAGATGTAGCAAGAAGTGCAAACATCAGTGAAGATGACTATCATGTGCCCCTTATTTCCATTATAGGCATTATGACTGCTGTTGGCAAACTTATCTTAGGAATACTGGCAGATTTTAAATGGATTAATACTTTATATCTGTATGTATCTACCTTAATAATGACTGGCATGGCCTTGTTTGCAATTCCATTTGCCAAAAGTTACCTTACATTAGCGATGCTTTCTGGGATTTTGGGTTTTCTGACTGGAAACTGGTCAATTTTTCCATATGTAACAACAAAGACTGTAGGAATTGAGAAACTGACACATGCCTATGGGATATTGATGTTCTTTGCTGGACTTGGAAATAGCCTCGGACCACCGATTGTAGGTAAGGTCAAGTTAGATACTATAAAATTCCAAAGAGCTTGACCGGACAATTAATTTGCGTGCAAGTAGTTCTAGTTGGTCCTACTAACAGTGGAAAGATGAAATCAAAATCTTAGAAAAGATTACATTTCTGGAGCTGGGCAAGCTGACTGTGTTCTGTTTTCTTCTTTGATGAAAACATGTCTAGATGTTCTTTCATGTCTAGATGTACAAAGTGCATTTTAGATTTGGCTTTTATTTTCATGGTGTTTCTCTACCTTACAGTGCTGTGTTGCATTTAACTCTTCATTGATGCTCTTCTCTTTTATTTTCGCCCTTCAGGTTGGTTTTACGACTGGACGCAGGAATATGACACTGCATTCTATTTCAGTGGCTTTTGTGTTTTACTTGGTGGATCTCTTTTGCTGTTGGCAGCGTTACCCTGCTGGAATGCCTGTACCAATCAGAGCTCAAAGCTGCCTCCAAACACTTACTCCTACAAAGTTGCATCTAGCGCTTAGATGACAACTGGAAAACACTTTATGCTTTTTTATATTATATAACAAAATATTTTAGTAATTTGCCACTTATTTATGAAGTCCAAAAATACTCTTCCACTAGAAAAATTCCATTGTTGCTTGATGTTCCATTCTTCTTCTTTTTTTTTTTTTTTTTTTAAAGAACAGTCTTATTTTGTCTACTATGCACTGTGTTTTCAGCCTTTGTCTACTGTAATTTCTTTTTACCCTGTAATGGGTATATTCTGCTGTATTATCGGCTGTACTTTTTTTAAGGAGGGGAGAGGGACAAAGACTTTGAAACAGAAATAAAGGCCTGATCCTTATAGGAGGAGGATGGCATTACTGTCACCTTTTATAGGTCTCTAAGTTGCACAATCAGACTTTACAAAACATAAATTTGCCTTATTAGAATGTAATACTGTAGTGAGGTGCTTGTAATATCATACTTTTTTTTTTTTTTTTAAGTTTCTACAATTTAAAATTAAGTGCCAATGTAGGGGGGAAGAAGAGGGGGAACAAAACCAATCTTGTGGTAGATAGCTGATGTGAACTTCATCATGAAAGTGAAGATTCTTACTACCACTGAAACTGAGTTTTTAAGTACACATTTTGAGAAGTCTGTTTATATAACTGTTGAACCAAAATCTTTTAAACCAAGGAATAAATACAGTTGTTGAAACCGTGTAAAGAAATGCTTACTTGGTTATGCAAGTTCGTAATCTCCCATTACAGATGTTCAGAGAACCCCACAGATGGGTGTTCTCAAGCATTTGCAAGTCACTCACAGGCTGACAGTGGTGGGGGGCCTCGGTTGTTGCACAGTTCCAGTTTATTAGGTTGGATTTGTTGGAAAGAACTTGCGCTTAATAGTAGAGATATCAACAAGGTAGATTTGGTCAAAAAAAGGAATAATATGATAGCAATGTCATCTCAGTTCTGTCTTTTTTTGGAGTGAGCATAGATAGGAGAGACATTAGCAAAGCAAGCAAGGAAGTGGTGAGGAGTGAAAGGATAACTGAAGAGGCACAGGGTGAAGCTGAATGGAAAGAGTTCCAGTGCTCAAACACCAAGCAGGCAAATAAAGAGAAAGCCCCTGAAACTCACTGCCCAGATACTCTCTAGCTAGAGTACAGCTGTGTGTGTGTGCTGGGTTTTTTCTTTTGTTTAATCCGAGGCCCAGGATTGGAGAGACTGATGGGAACTCCCTGTGAGGCAGGAGTCTTCCCGATATCCTGAGCAATGCTTGCTGTTCCTGCAGTTGCTCCTGCACCACAGAGTTGTCTGGTTGCTCTTGCATAGTAGTCACAGAAATCTTTCATCTACCTGTTGCGTGTCCTGAGCACTTTGACTTTTTGCTCTTGCTTTAAAGGTTACTGGAGCATGTTGGGAAGTCTTGTGTGAGATGGAAGTCCTTTGACCTTTTGGAGTTAGATACTGTATGGTTGATTACAAATGCGTAAGTAGGTCTCAGCATTGCTATGTTCCTCAAAAGTCCGCTGTGATTCCACGTCATAAATACTCCGTAAGATTAAAAACAGGCATTTAACTGAGCAACTTTTATTGTTAAAGGCTATGCACAGAGTTGCTGTGTTTTTGCAAACCTCTTAATGGGGCAGACCTATGTGCAAATAATGTTGTTGTTCTGATCCAAGGCAGGAAAATCTAGCTTGGCTTCAGACAGCTTCTACTGGCTTTCTGGGATTTGCTTCTTTTAGTTTGTATTAAAGCTTGACAACAATAAAGATGCAGTTAGTTTGACTCTATTTTTTTCCTCCGTTTGCCAACCAAGGGTAACTATTGTGTGGGGTTTTTTTGTTTTGTTTTGTTTTTTTTTTCCTGAATTGCTTACTCCATGTATGTGGAAAAATATCTTAAGTAGGGCATTTAATTTATATGTATATCTCCAGTTTCAAACTGGTATCCTGAATATCTGGTGTGGATTTGTGCCAGTGGTATATGCTGTATGGCAGCTGAAATCAGTGTTCACTGTGTGCATATGAAAGTACTGCCATGTGTGTTACACATCTTAAATGGCAGTGGTTCACTGTACATAATATGCATTCAGATGAATATCTTTTAATATTTCTCACTTCTTACCAACTTTACAGTCTCAGTACTTTAAATATGAAACTGATGTTACTTAACCCGTCTGAAAAAACACAGATAGAATTTAATGTTAATGATTGGGCAATATATAGCACACTTTGCAATGGAAATGGAATCTATTATTAGGAAGCTTGATGTGTTTGGAAATATGACTAGTGATCTGTGATAGTTTCCTGATGTAACCTCCCCTATTAGTGAGGGAAGACACTGGGCTGCTGTGGAATTTTATCTTGCCATTGCAGTCAGCATGTATAAGGACTCCTAGTCTTGACCAGTTGGTTCAACACTGTGACCATACTAGTCTTGACTGCATTTGGTAAACAAGACCTAGGACATACTGTTTCAGTTCTTGGTTTTGCTTCTTGGATTTTAAGGGATTCCTTTTTAAGAATAGGTTGCCATAGGTGCTGCAACTTGACAGTAACTCAGTGTTAATCCCCACAATTTGGAAGCTATTTGACAGTGAGGAGTTGTTGAATATTTGGGATTATGTGAATTTGCCAAGTTTAAATAATTTCTGTTCCTTCCTATGATCATCTCTGGTCATAGTTACTTTACAGCTAGGAAAAGAAAGTAGTTCAACTCTTAAGAGTTGCTGTGGCAATAGTGAGCTACTCAGAGTGTGTAGACAATACTGGAGCTGGAAGACTTGAAAGAAACATGAACTGGGGAAATAATGACACTTGATTTTCTGACATGTCTATCCTTTGTTCCCAGCCTCTGTCTGACCTCTGACAGCTGGCGAGACTTTGGGAGCTACAGGTAGCCGTGAGGTGAGCTAGATGCCAGCAAACAGCATACAGTGACCAAATTCATCTGCTTGTCTGCAGTGTCAGTGGAGCATTAATTCTGGCCTTGCCTCTACCTAGCCACTGCCTTTCAAAAATTCTAGTCGTACAATTTTTATCTGAGAGCTTTCTCTTTTTCTGTCAAGCAGGCTTCATTCAAGCTGGCCAGTACATTCAGATATTTTCTGGAAGGGCACAGAGGAGGTACAATCTGATTATCTGTGTTTCATTTGTTTGAAGCATGGGTTATAAACATTGATAGGCTGGTAGAGGTAGGTGGATATACAGTTTTGCCATGTAGAATGAAATTCTGCATCCTTTGAGTTTTATAGTCCCTGAAAAACAGACCTAGAACAGAAGAAATGGGATACTTAGATAATTATTCTTTATACAAATTTTAGAATAAGAAGGAGTTTTTTATGATGCTATATAAACTAATTAGCTACTGTGGAATCAGTCAAAATCGAACATTTATTTTCTTATTGGCAGAGACTAAGAAAATTTATAGTAGTTACCAAGATACAAGACATATCAAACTGCTACAATTTAGTAGATTTAAAGATTCTCTTCTGTGCCTCGCTGAGTTGGTGATCTTTATGATTTGTTGTAAAAATGGATTCTATTCCTTTGATGGTCATTACTTTGCCTACATTAAATTGGTACTAGATTACAGCATCACATATTGGCATTGAACAATGTGCTAAGTAAAGGATACGGGTCATATGCAGTATGAATCGGTTGAGATGTTTGCATAGCATTATACTGACATTCTAATATTTTTGATTTGAAAGATACTTTAGTTAAGACTCTTCAGAAGGACAAGTGTGGTAAGTATGTCAGACTGAGGATGATACTGGTCAGATTAAAAATGCTGAAAGGTAAATGATACAAATATTGTATAGATATGTAAAAGGAAATGCCAAAAACTTCTTTCTAGTATAAAGAAATTTCTCAGAATCAAAAGCCAATTTCAATAATATTTTGCTCTAGACTGAAATAATTATGCCAAAGACCCAAATCAAAGGTGTCTTGTTCTTTTTAGTAGAAGTAGTCTTCAGAGACATGTCATTATGTTCTCTACTTACAAATTCTGTTTTTTTTTTTTTTTTGAAGAAAGACACATCTGCTTTTGAACAATGATGCTTTTAAACAATTGACCAGTTCTCAGAAGCAAATAATCTGAAGCTCGTCTTATACTGTGCTATGTCATTTAAGGGTTTTGGTGCGTGAATTAAATGATCTGGGCAACTTAAAGTTTCTATAAATAGCTGTCTATTTCTGGCTTGTTGTCACTGTCATAACTCTACTGAGAAGACTTGACTCATTTGTTTTATGCCCTCATTGTAGGGTCTATCATTTTGTGCAGTAGTCTCTCATGTCTTTATTTTTTGTGTCCATATTTTGCTGGAACAAAACTATCAGGTCAGCATTAGCTACCTTCTTTTGATTTGTGGGACTTGTTGCTTGCTTGTTTCTTACTTGTTGGTACTAAATAATCATATCTGTCCAAATTCATTTTACTAGCCCTGAAATGTCATGCTACCAGAACCTAAAGGCCAAGTTGTCCAAAATGAGCAACATCTTGAAATTCTTGGCCAGAGTTGTGGAAGTAAAATTAAATACGAATGGTATGAATGCAGATCTCTCAACTTTTCTGCCTGCAGATGCTCAAAACTTCATTTAATGAGGAACAGGAGTCTTGTGCATAGGAGTCTTATGTGTGATAAGGAGTGAAGATAGGACAAATCTTTTGGCTGTGAGGTCTCATCACTGTGCTTTTCTCTCTCTGGATTGCCCGTGCAAGGTGCCACTTTCATGCTGCAGTTTTATGAGCTAGCATAAGGTGAGAGTTAGGAAACTTAATGCCTGAAGCATGAGACTTAACATGCTTGTCCATTCAGTGTGCTCACTTAGAGTGCCACCAGGAGCAGCATGCAATGTTCAGTTGTGGAACAGGCACCTCAGGAGTCTTCAAGGGAGCATCCATCTGCCTGTTGCTGCTGAGCCCCTGTGCCAGTGCGGAGGGATAAAGTACAGTGAGTTACTCAGACCACAGTTCTAGCAAAGCTTTCTGCAGTGGAAGTGCCTGTTCAAGGCATCCAAACAGTGCATCGTTGTTTGTGGGTGTCGTGTTGTAAACCTACTCAGGGAACCCTTGGAAATGCTTCTTTTCAGTGACCCAGATCAGCTTATTGTTTTTACAGTATGGGCTCACATGTAACTGCTGCCACAGCAGCTTGTAGCACGGTGCGGTGCAAGGTTGGGAATGAGCACTGGAGGAATTCCTTTCTAAGCTGTCCATGTGGTCGTAGCCCCTGTGTAGTGAGGCTGCAGCCTAAAGTGTTCTCAGCTGCCTTTGGTTTCAAATTTATTCTTAGCAGGTCGTAGTTAAACTTACAAAAATATTTTTTTTTTAGTTCAAATTAGTGGTTTTTTGGTAGTTACTGTTTTTTCCCCCTCTTTTTTCATGATAAGCTGAAAATCATCTGACTAAACTCTCCTACCTCCTTTCATGGAATCACAGCTCATGTTGAAATGTAAACGTGTTTTTTTGTCATTAACAGCAGTGACTAGAAGATATTACTGAGTAACAAAATAAATATCTATCCATCAGTTTTGTAAATGGCCAACACTCTAACCAACTCTGTATTTGTAGATGTCTACATCATGTGCTTTTTGGTGGTTATAACTTAAAAATTTGATACATAATGTATATATCAAGTTGCAGAAGGTCATGATGGGTTCTGTTGGAATCAGGTTACTTTGCTGTTCAGTTAAAACATTCCTGGGTCAGAGGGGCTATCATCCTGCTTTGTATTAATTAGGGGGCCATCCTCACAAACCAGAATAACTGAAATTTGCTGGCATATCTTGAATTACAATAAAAATCATGAGGGCAGGTGTACATAAAATGCTTCAATTAATATTTTCTTTAAATAAACCAGGGTTATGTGGAGATGATCTTAGAAAATAAGGGACCAAAAAAATATACTTAGGAGACTGGGCTTGGCAATCTGGTATTTCCCTATGCACTGTGGAATCAATCTCAATTGTAGAAAAGGGAATTAAATAGTCACTGTTTTGGGTATGTGGATGACTATTTTGACTGCCAAAAAGCTTCCTGGGGAGAGAGACAGGGCAAAGGGAAGTCCTGCTGAGCACACCATGACCACACCTTGTTTCTTCAGAAATCTGAGACTTGAAGTTGCATATGACAGAGTGAATTACTGAAAATGGGGTTTCATCCTCTTACCCAGAATTGGAAGGCCTAATGGAACTGCTGCTACCATCTCAATTTCTCTACAGGGAAGATGTCACCTAGAGGGTCTTCCTTCTTGAATTGTCTCCAATTTTGCTCGAGAACAGAATCCCACAACTGTGGAAGACAGATTTATTGAAGTTGATTGGAGCAACTAATTTGAAACAATATTGAATCGATAAGAACTAAAGGTATTGAAATGCTGCGCCATTTGAGAAATACAGATTAAAAACTCCTCTCTTCCTGACTTTTACATGGGCTGGGGGGATGACCATGGCACAAGAGGATGCCAGAGTTTCTATTTCTGCATTTTTATATTTTTAATCTCTCTCTCTTCCCCTGCAAAGATGCTGCACAAGCTAGGGGCATATAGCAGGCAAGGACTAACCATATGTTGTTTCTTTACAGGTTTTCAATGATTTTTTTCAAAGAGATAATACTGTATATTGTATAGATTAACTGTATTATTTAGGCAAAATAGCAGTGTACAAGACAGTTGCTCCAGCTAGAGATTTTGTAACTGTGAGCAGTCTAGAGATGAAGTTGGAAGCTGAGTTTCTCTTCAGCCCTGGGAAGTTGTCACAAATCAGAGACCAGTTTGTGGGTGGAACAACAGTAGTGCACTGAGACAAGAACCCTATGGGTTGGTTTGTGTAGGTCTGTCTTCCTGTAAGGATAATGAGGGTTGCAAAAACTTGGAGTGGAAAGTAGTTTCTGCTAAAACTAGCCCACCAGTTCAAATCCCCAGTGAAAACAAGCTGATAGGAAACAACACGTGATTATGAAAATTTTGTTTTGTTTTGGTTTTTAGTTTTCAATTTTCTATTCCTTGAAGAAGTAAACCTAGGATCAGCCAAATTGAAGGCTATATTTAGTTAATTATTGTCTGATTACAGTTAAGTGCATGTTCAGTAACTGGTAGTCAATCACTTCAGTCATTTTTGTTAACCATTGTAGCACCTTAACAGTTCCATCTGATAATAGATAGTCCAGATGCCCTTAAGCATATAAGACAATATCTGCAGGAGAGGCCAAATGTTTTTGGAGTCATTTGGTGTATTCCAGTGCAGTTGCAATGTATATAAATATTAACTTCTAGCCTGTTGTTAGAAGACAACAAAACAGTTGTTTTTTGTTGAGTGCTGAACTTCTCTACCACAGCTGCCAAAGGGAAAGTGAAATCAATCTTCCAGACTCTTCAGATGAAGCTCAATAGAGTGTTTCGTTTAGTTAGGTAATCCTGATAGTTTATGCTTCAGATGTGTTACAGTCCTCTGGAAGTGTACATGCCCAGAATATAGAGTATTCTGTCTCATTTTGTAGTCAGTCAAGAATTTCCCAAGCAAATTTAAGCTTCCTTGAGCACTGTAACCTAGCACCCACTTTGAACTGGAAGAGATAACTGCTTAAGAGAAGCAAATGGAGGGGTTTTGTGATCTGTCTCTTTCAGAATGAAGAAAGAGAGATGATGCAACCCAAGCCAAATGGCAAGGAAATTTTACATGGAAAAAAGGGTAAATTCTCTTCTGTCAGAAATACAGTTTCTCAGCCCTGTAGTCCTTTTCCTTCCCATTTTCCTTGTGAACTGCACCAAGAAGGACTGAATATTTACCTTTCTGGCAGGGATAAGACTGTGGGAAGGGTGAATGATTTTTCTTCCCATAGTGTATTTCTCTCTGGTTCTTTGCCAGTAAGAAATACTATATACACTCCAAGACAAGCTAAGATGCAGAATAGACATTGCCTCTCTGCTCAACTTTGCCATATAGATCCTTTAATGGGTGCAATTATAGCTCCAAAGATTTGGATGTATTACTGCTCTCGGATCTTGTCAAACTCTGGGATTCGCTTTCACCCTATTAATGCCCTGAATGGAGAGATCAGTTATCAGTCTCATTCACCTGCATTTTGAACATTATGATACAGATTGAAATGGCTTTTGAGTAACTTTTAAGGCCTGAAAGGGGCTTTAGTTGCTGTATTACAACAGTTTTCAGCTTACAGCAATTTCTGCTGTTGTCTCTGTTTTTTGAGCAGCAGCGGCAAGGTAGCCTTTAGCTAATAAAGTAATGCTGACTTTTTGAATGCTGACTGTAAAGAGTATTTGCAGTTACAGATTTCTCACTTACCAGTTAATTGTAGTTCTGCAAAGTTACTAAGGAAGCATGCATTTAAAGATTACCTTTTGCGACTTTTCTAAAGCCTTTAAAAGAAGATATGTGCTGGGTTAAAAAGAACAAGCAAGCCCTCCTCAGATACTCCACTGTTTCATTGGACAGTTCTCCACATGCCTGTAATGCAGCTGCCTGGAAATAGGCAGTGTCTGCTTAGGAGCCGCATAGGACACCGACACATCTATTGCCAGAGATGGATACAGATACAGGGAAGCAACTCCAAGCTTGCCGGGTAGGTTAATGTTGTGCGGTAACAAACAGCCTTGCTGTGACTCAGGATGTGTTTGCTCAGGCACAGCACTGAATTAACGTACTTGAGCCTTCACTGGCTCATGCCTGGGTGACGGGGAAGGGAGGCAGAGTTCACTTGTGCTTGCCTAGTCCTGGCTGTGTAGACATACTCATCTCTCCCCGGGCAGTCGCGTGCTGAGGAGACTACCTGATCAGCAGCAGTCAGAAATAAAGCAACGGTAGAGGGGATGTTGCTGGCTGCTGACAAGAGCCTGACTGGGAAGAAGGGTTGTGGCCTATGTACTCTCCATAAGCACAGCGAAAAGCAGTGCGTGTAGGAGCAAGGGAGAGCTGCTTTCTTGACATGGCCAGACTCTTTCTTTCTGATAATCTGGTGAGTAGGTGTAGTTGGTAGTCAGGATGTTGTGTTGAAGATATGTTGCAACCAATCTTTAAGGCTGTGCTATGCCTTTTTAACAGCAAAGATGCAGGAAAACGTCTTACTGATATGGTAGAGATTAAAATAGAAATGCATTTTTTTGGTGTTTCATTTCTTGCAAGTGATTACCTAATTCCAGATGCCATTTTCCCCCCATTTGTATTTCTCACTTGGTTGTAGCTTGTTTCCAGTTTTTCCTTTTGTTTGAGAGACTCACTATAGTTCCTCCACCAGCTCCAAATACTTATGTGTAAAAGGTGTGATTGTTCAGAATTTACTCAGGTTTCAGTTTAAAGTGGTTCATGATTGACTGGAATAAAATATAAAAGTGATTGGTGTCCAGAGTCACAAGAAAAATTTGCTTTGAAAGCCAGGAAGACAGATTTGTCTGATGCATCTGTTTGAATCTAGCCCTGAATGTTTTTCCTCATAATTCAGGGGTACTTTTACTGGGAGAAGACGCACAAAAATTTTGAAGTCTTGAGATGGTGCGATGTTGCATCATAATGCATTTAGCATATGATCATGCTATGCCCAAAAGATCACAGAAAGAAAAAAATACATTCCTGAACTGGCCAGTTTTGAGCATTTAGAGCCAAGAGGTAGACTTACATTTTTTTCTCTCTTTTCCCTCTGTTCAAACAAATCATTTGAGCCTTTCAGTGTTTCCACTCTTTGTTTTTGAAGTTGTCAGCTCTGAAGTATAAGCTCGAAGTGAGCACACACTCACTTGGCATGGGTTCCACATGCTTGTCAGGGTGTTTTTTGCCCCCCCCTTTTTTTAAAGCCATATGAATTCCTTCCTTTAATTGCAAAGTCAGAGCAATAGTATACATTCTTATGCCAGTGACTTTTCTCTGAGCTTCCCACCCAAAACGAGCTGTGCTTTTCAAAATAGTTCTGAGTGCAGCAGAACAGTGTGTTCAATTCCTATATCCCTGACTGCAACTTCAGCTTCTTACACTCTCTGGTCGCACTGTGTCCTCTTTACCTGCCTCAGCTCCAACACAAGGTGTCCAGCACTTCCTGCCCGGGGCTGTCTCCAGGCCCCTGCTTTGGCTGGCCAAGAGAGACCGTCCACCCTGGGTCTTGGAGCGGAGGAGTGCTGACCGGTGGGCCTGTCTGCACGTGCGGATCGGCCTGATGGCAGGCTGTGAGTTCTGGTGGGGTGCTGCCTTACAGTGTTCTCCTCTTCCAACCTGGCATTTGTTTTGAAATAAAGAAAGAGAAGATTTTTTAAAGTGGCTGAAATGGCCTCAGGGTTGATTACATGAACTTGTCACGTCCGGTGTTTTGGGTACAACACGCTCAGTTCATAATCTTCATGTATCAACAGCATAATTTAGCATCTCCTGCAGAGCAATCACAGAGAGTCTGGTGTGTTTACTATAGATGGGATAGATCTTGTGATGTTTTCATAAGCTGAAAGCTGATTAATTTGTGTTTATGGGATTCTCTGACCTGACACATTGAAAGGATTTTTCTTCTCTGCTATTATACACTTAAAAAAAGGACTCACACACTAAATACATCAAGGCATCAAAATATAAATTATAATTTCAGGGCATCACAAATAGTATTTTAAGATAATTTCATGTACCAAAGAACAAGCAGTGTGGCTGAAATGCAACATTTATAGGTGGACAATGCTTGAAATGAGAAAATAGGTAGTATTGTTTTTTAACAGGCATTTTATGCCTATGTATCCATGAAAAGCTGATGCTGAAGTTGTCACTAGATAATAAAGATCATGTCTTGGAAGGGCTAGCTTACAGTTACAGTTGGATGGAATTTCTTTGCTTCAAGTCAAGCTTTATGTTTTTATTTTTGAACCCTGTGCTTCTACTCTGATCCTGAGCTTCCAGTGCGCAAAGCCTGCAGTTTGCAAGCCATTCGTCTTGAGATCAGCAATGCCCTGCGGCGGCCCGCTGCTTTCCCCAGTGCTTGCTTCTAATCCAGAACCACAGCGGTCTGTCCAGCTGGATCTGGGCCATTGCAGGGGAAGCGGCACTGCAGGGCTGCCGTGCTGCATCCCCGCCGCGGCCTCCCCGCAGGGCACGCGCTCTGGCTGCTGCTGCTCTCACCCCTAGAAAGGGCTTTCTTTCCTATTTGGCTGGGTGCTTTGAGACTCGTGAAGCTGAGGCACAGATTGCTGGATTAGCAGAACAAACTGCTTGCGTTTTTGAAGGAAAACGCTAAAATAAACCTTAAAGCCTGGGGTAATTATTTTTATTGCTACTGTTGTTTTTTTACTGCTATTGATGGCGGATTTGCCACAGCTACCTGTGCCCCCCTCTCCCTGCAGTGATCTTGGCATTTCTAATGCTTTTGTAAAACCACTTGTTTGCTAAGTAAGACAACTCAACTATTCTCCTTTCATGCTTATTCTCCCTCTGTCTTCCTTTTCAAGGCAGGAAGCCTCAAAAGCAGCCCCTGATAATCCCACAGTCTCCTCAAACCACCCAGGTCAGGGCACTGTTTTTTCTCACAGGCTTATCCCTGTACAGCAGCATATTAGGAGATGAAAAATTTTGTTTTTAATTTAGACATGCTCCTTGAAGTCAAGGTGGCTGCCCAAAGTACCACACATCATACAGCTGAAATCCTGCTGACATTGCCTTTGATCCAGTGATTGTAAAGATTGAGCAGCAAGGGTTTACTTGGTTACTTGGTATATGCAGTTATATGTTTAATTAGTGCTTCTTGTGGGCTTCTGCCCTTTGTACAGCAGCAAAGCAAGGAAAAATCACCCCTCTAAAATGTGTTACTTTGTGCAAAAGGAAATTCTGTCAAGGGCTTAGGTCTCCTTACTCCCTCTGAACTGAAGTTTGCAGTATTATGTCTGCAGCAAGCCTTGTGTGCCCTCTAGCTGTTGTAGGCTTTTGGGGGGAACAGAAATGTCTTTTCATTTTAAATCAGCCTCTTTGAATTTTATTTTTGCAGACAACAGGCAGGTCTTGAAAACGAATTCTCAATAATTGCAATTACAGGAGCAATAGAGATTGAGCAGCTAATGAACCACAACACTTTGTAGTTGCTGTCATCTTTGCACTGTTACTGCTGTGATGATCTAATAGAAGAAAATTGTACTTGGTGTTCAAACAAGGTTTAAAAGGTATTTGCTTACAGTTAGCATGTTTAGCTGAAGCAGGGGAGAGTGACATGTCTGAAAAGGATGATGCCTGTGAAATCTCCTAAGATAGGGGGTGGAACGTTCTGGAGGTGGAGAGATGTGAAGAGGTTGAGACAGTTTTTTTTTATTGCACAGGCCTTTTGTGATATATTATCACTGCAGAGTGTGAAGTATCGCCAGCCTACTGGCACAGTCAGCAGGATGCTGGTGGCTCTGAATGCAGTGTACTTTTGTCTGTCCCAAAGGGACCCAGCAAAGGTGGCAAAGCTGCTGTGCTTGTAGATGCCTTGAAAATGCAGCAATAAAGTATGTAAGGGCATGAAGTAGGAAAGCACTATGTCTTGCTGCCGGAGAGTGGGGAGGCAGAGGATTTGAATGCAGCAGAGATAGAATGTCACATGCCAAAATGCCCTATGTATCTTCTCACATGTGAGAACTGCACAACCGTACTGCTATGACAGAGAAATGCACTCAAATCATGGGCTATGGGAGGACCAATGCATTTTGTTGGATTTTTAGCTTTCACTGCATATTTACATTGTTCTCTTGAGTATGAACATCTGTGTGCTGGATTTATTCAGCCTGCACTTTGATGCTACACTGTTAAACCTAATTACATTGTGTTCGTGGCTACAGAGCAGCACTCCTAGAACCTGGGTCCTTTTCAGCCCTCAAGACCAAAATGAGCCTGGCGTTATGTATGGTGGGTGCAGAAACTCTTCGTTCTCAGAACCAGTCGGTTCTTGCATCCAATGGAGGACTTACCTCATCTGGACAGGGCATAGATCCAGTCTGCGTGTAGGTAAGTGAAAACTCTTGCTATTGCTGGTCGCAGATTTACAGTTTCTCCAGTCTCACCATTTTGTGATCACTAGCACTGTCCTGCTCAAGGAGTGGCAATACAATCCTAGCAGCACACAATATCCTCTTTGGCTGACAGCTTCAGGATAAACACCATGTATTGTGGAGAATGGAGGGAAGGAGGATCTAGGACTCCTTTAGAGGCAGGAGAAAAGTGCCCCTCCACTGGCGGTTGTCTTGCGTGGCTGCTCAGTTTCAGGGTGACTTGGCAATGTCAGCTTCAGCAGAGCCTGCCAGCCTTTGTCCCCTCACAGCCAAGGACTTGGGTGACCCAGCAGAAACCCTGATGACAGACTGCCCTGCTGCAAGGCACGCATGAGTGCCAGAGCACTGTCATCCTACTTGAAAGGCAAACAATGTACCAGAGATCCCCAGCAGAGAAGGATGGAGATGTCTGCAGCCAAACAGTAAATTTGTCCATCTGTGCAAATCAGATACTCATTTGCCAGCTGACAAGTACATGAGGAAGTGGCAGAGCTGCTGTGTTACAGGAAAAGCTCTAGGTCTGTATGAGAGGTACTGTGAGCCGCCCTGAGAGCCTCTTACACTGAAAACTCAAACATAGCTTTGAACTGGCTAGCTGTGAACCTGCGCAGCTGGCTGTGTGTTTACAGGGTGCAAGTTAACCAGCAGTCCGGGCTCTTTACCAGCAGCACTGGTTCTTCTCTCTCTGTGTCCAGGCCACAGGGTGCAGATGGAGAGCACTGAGGACAGCTGCTGCTGTTCCAGAGGCACTTTGGGGTTCAGTCCAACTTTGGGATTAGTAATCTGAGGTACTTGGACCACACTGCTGTGCTAGCAAGAATGCAAAGTTATGACAAACCCCTGCATGTAGGAGCTAGAAGGAGAACAGCATGCCCCAAGGCGCACATGTATGCCTGGGTAATCAGGGGTTAGTTCAGGAATGTGGCAGTCCTTGAGGGGGTAGGGCTCTGGCCCCACAACTAGCCACAGCTGTGGTGGCTAGGCCCAGGTGGAGCTTGTTTGCATTGACCAGGCTGAGGCTGCTCCTGGCCAGAGGAAGGGCTGCTGCAGGGAAGCTAGCAGGTAGCCATGTGGTCTCTTGTCTCTCTGTCCTGAGGTGAGGCTGGGTGGCTGGAGAAGGGGGTCTGTGGCCCCCAGCTCAGCCTGGGGGCAACTAGGCGCGTGGTGGGGAGAGCAGGTTGTGCAGCTGCAGGCTAGCCGGGGCGAGAGGCTGCGGGCAGTGTTGGTGGGGAGCAGCCCAGGGTGGGGTGCCAGGCACAGAAGGGAGCTGAGTGAGAGCCACATAGCCTCACGGGGCTACCTGTGAGGCGGTGGTAGGGCCAGGCTGAGGAAAGCCAGCTTGACGCTGAGCCTTCCCTCTCCCCAGTAATATACAGCCTGGTGGGCCTCTTAGTCTGCATGTAGCTGTTGCTCCAGCACTGCGTTGTCCTGCAGCTGTTTTAGGAACTCTTTCCTTAGCAAATCCCTAGAAAAGGAGCCCATGTTCTCCTTGGTCACGTGGGCACATTAATGGCTAGGGCCTGCTTTTTTTGGCACTGAAGGAAAGCTCAAGTGCTAAAGTGTGTTAATTCCAGCATTTAATTTCGGCCCACCTGGAGAGTGCTTCATGTGAGCCAGGTCCCCTTGAGCTGGAGGGAGGAAAGGTGATGGCAAGTGCTGTGCTGGAGGGGCCTCTCCTCCTGTCCCGGGGGCCTTAGAGGGCCTGACAGACCGGGAAGTGGGGAAGCTACTCTCCTTTGACTCTTTCCTCTGGATCGCAGTACACAGCCCTGATGTTTCTGCAGAGTGGCTGTTTACTTGTTCCCAGTGGTGCTGGTTAATATTGTGGTCATACTAGGGTAAAACCTTTGCGTGACTTTAATGTCCTAATAGAAAATACTGAGATGCTTTGAATAGTAGTAAATCTAGCAAACATTGCTAGAAGCAACTCAGCTCGCCGCCACTGAGCGTGAGGCTCTAATTTTGGTTGTCTCCTGGCCTGTCCTTGTGTTGCGCTGTGGTGCCTCCCCATCTCTCCTGTGCTGGTGCTGGAAGTCACTGCCTAAATCCAGGATAATGCCACTGGCCCAGATGGACTTGAGGAAAGCTAGCTGTCCTGCAGGAATGGTGTGTGCCCCACAGAAAAGGGATTAAATGCCTCTCAGACCTCCTTAATCAACAATCCTCTTCTGCTGCATAGTGGGGTAAAGAGAGGGCTGGAAACCCCAGATTTGGAGCACTGGGAGATGGCAGTGAGGAATTTTTATCAAGACTTGAACCCTACTCTCTAGGGTTTAACCGTGTCCTTCCTGCAAATGAGGGTAGAGGTAAGGGGATGTTAGGATGCTTTAATGTAAAAGAAAGACCCTCATCTGTGTATATTCTCTTCTCACCCCAGGTAGGCAAGAAAACCTGTAATCACAGCATTTCCAAACCTTATCACAGCCTCTTGCAGGGAGGTAAATTGGCTAAAAATCGCCAGGATTTTTCAAATATTATTCCTACTGAGGGAATCATCTCTGTGAGCGTTGTAAAGCAACAGCCTAGTGTGTTGAGAGAGTAACGGCTACCTTTCCAATACCTCACCAGTGGGGTCTTACTTGGCTCTTGTGTTTTGTTATTTTGATATATACCATATTAGAAAAATCTAATATATTTGTGTTAAGAATCTCTTCTAATTGCATTTAACTACAACGTTGTCTGTTTTGTTGTAGCTTACTTCAGAGGAGATGCTAGGCTTAACAGCATCTGCGTCCCCATGTTTCAAAGGCTTCATGGATCTTTGCTCATATATCTATCAAAATGATTGTTTAGCTGTTATATAAATGTGTAGCTATAATATACATACACTGTGGACAACCTCAAAATATTTACTTGTTGCAGTAAACAGAATGAACAGCAGGTAAACTGATTATTTGCCAACCTACATTTTTTAAAAAAAATCAAAATTAAATATCAAACACCTGGTCTGTGAACTTACAGGAGGCTGTGCCACTGTGTGTGTTAGGTACCATGGAAACATCTTTTGATGGTAACTCGTCTGTGAGTTTTTGTAGTGTGACTCGGAAGGCAAGTATTCAGTACAAAGAATCCACTTCTACTAGCAGTTAATTTCTACCTTCCACAGAATCTGGAGTGAAACTGCTGATTAAGAGGTTACTTAGCAGTTATACTATGATAAGTTAATTGCAGAGTAGCAGCCCACATGGCTGCAGTTGACTCTGACTGGACTGCATGAAGCTGTAATGAGAAGAAAGATGACTGTATCTTCTGGGCAGCACAGCTGAAATACTGATATTCTCCTGCAGCCTAGTATGGGAGTGAGTGCCTCCCTTTCAATTTGTGTAAGTGGACTTAAATCTGGTTTATTAAGTCTCTCGTGTGTCCTTTCTTCTTTTTGAGATAGATTTATTTCTTCCCCTAACTCAACTGTTATATTTGAAGGGGAAAAGGGAAGGCATTTGGAGTAAGATATCATAGGTATTATAAAACTAGAGAATTTTTCAACACTTGTCAGCTTATAGAGCAAAAATACACTAAAATAATTTTTTCCATGTTGATATTGGTTTCTTTCAAGTAATTATTAACGCTTTAGTATTAACATCGTGTTCTAAGCTTGCTTATATGTTTATAATAAGGTTCTCTCTGTGTATCTGTGTGTGTTCACCATGGTTACAAAACTGAACGCAGCCAAGTCAAGTTGTAGCTTGTGGTATTACTGAAGGTATATGTTTTATGAGCTGAAAAAAAGCTTTTTCTATAGTGCTTTAGCTAAAAATCTGTAGGAAAATCTTTCTTTTTTTCCTTCTGAAAACGTAGCAGTAAAAATATAGGAGAAAAGGCTCATTTTAGGATGTTTTGGGAGAACAGTATAAAAACTTAAAATCTCCCTTTAAAATGAAATGCAGATACTGTTTAAATTTTCCTAATGTGGAACTGGTATAAGCCTGTAAATCTGAATAATTTAGTTTTTGACTTCTGCTTTCATTGTTTTGTGTAAAACATGACTTTGTATAGATGTGTCTTCTACATGTCTCTGAACATAGTATGACTTGTAGAAAAACTAGGACAAAATCTATTGTAGTGGATAATTTCTCCTATTTCTAGGCAAAGTATGGGGAGATGGAAGAGGAGGGAAGGAGAGTAGGTGACTGAGACCATTCTCCCCCTTAGGTACGGGTGACAATAGTTGATTCTTATATTTAATTTTTCAGGAGAATTCAGAGGTCGGTGGACAGAAAAGTATACTAAAGACGCGTGCTCAGAGCAAACTTTTTTTCCCTTCATTTCTTTGGCTGCTACCACCAACATACTATGCTTTTTCTTCAGATATCTGACTGTGGCTGACAGCTTCTTTGCTGTTCAGTTAGTAGGTATTTAGGGATGATGTGATTGCTTCTATGGCAGTCAGCAGATATGGGACAGATCTATTTGAAGTTATGATGCATGGTTGTGTTGAGAAGGTATCAGCTTATGTGCTGGGAACACAGCTCTCTGCCAGCTGAGATTTTCACAAAGTTGCAATTTTTGATTTGCTTGCCCAAAAGCAAAGGTTAAATTTGCATTGCTTAGAGTGAATGGAAAGGAAAAGGATAGCTAGTGTTTGAGTGTCCTGACCTGGCAGATTTTGGAAGCTGAGGTGATGCTTGTTCTCTTTTTTGCGTGTTAATCTGTTTTCCAAGCAGAAGGTTAGATTACCAGGGAGGCTGGTACGATGCTGGCAAAAGTTAACACAGGCTTTTCGGGGTTTTAGATTAAATTTGTGCCTCATGGTCACATGGATTGTAATATAGAAATTGTAGGCTTATGGGGGCTCAGAATGGCTGCTGCAGTGCCATGCCACTCTTCTCATCAGCCAGCTTAGGAAAAGGTCCTGCTTAGGGCATTGTGAGTTGTCAAAATCTACTGCTTTTGTTTCTGGCCTTTTATGTTCCTCTCCACTGCATTTTAAGCTGTATTATTAGGTCATTCTCTATATGCAAATTACTTTCCAAAGTTATACACAACTTAGTGTGTAAACAACAGCGAATAGTTTAGTTAATTGTCATTAAGAATGAGCTGTATGCTCCTGTGTCAGCCTGCAGCAATGCTGACTGAATGCCATATGGTTTTGGATTTTAGCAAACAAGACCTCAGATGACTGAGTTCTGGAATTTGTAATCTAGACTTCTGATTGGCATTTGAGAACATTAAAGCTAACAAAAAATGATTTCAAAATAAGCAATAAAAAGCTTAAACTGCTAGCTATTCTAGCAGTAATATTCTTTAAGCATTTTTATATTATAAATAGTCCTTTCAGTAGATAAAACTGTTTAGAAATGTCACAATAACAGAGTGGATATATTTGACAGTGATAAAATGCCTGTAGTATATTTCACTTCATTTAATTTGCTGAAGCAGGGCACAGAAAAGAGACTCTTCCTAGTACATTAGTTGGTAAACACTAAGCTGTGTATTGTGTAGGCTTTCAGTCCTGGTCAGCTTTTCCATCTGGTGAAATGATAAACAGCTTCTGAGGGCAAATTATTCATGTTTTCTTTCGTATATTTTTACATCAGTTATTGGGGTAAGAACATCAAAAATAACCGGGGGAGTAAAGATTAGAACCCAAGAAGCTTTTCTTACCAGGGAAGTCCATGGTTGCTGGTTAAATTCTTGTTCTGACTCCATGAATCTTGCATTTCTTTCTTCATAGATTGAATAGCTGAAATAAGAAAGTTATGCACTAGCATTAGGTCAGCCTTTGCCTGACGTGTTAGGGCTCTGCCCAGAGAGAGGGGTTCAGCAACACATCCCTCCCCATGCTAAACAGGGCGTTTGCCCTGATCCAGACACCCCATTCCTGAGTGGTCTAGCCCTCTGACATTCACCTGTTGTAAATACAATTTCTTTAGCTGTGTTTTAGAAAATTATGTGGTGGTTGTTTTGTTTCAGGAGTGGTTCAGACCCATGAGTGCATACATATGTAAAGAAAATGTTTTGTAATTCAAGGGTCTTGTAGTTTTAATAAAGCAGTGCATTTTTCCTGGAGTATAAGTAGGAGTGGAGAGTCTTGCTGCAACAAAGGTCTGGGAAAGTTTAGAAGCAAAGTAACAGTCTCCCGGGTCACATGACAGTAAGCTCTTGTTCTTTGGCACTGAACAGGGGAAGACTTCTAGCATTTAAATTTTGGACTTGAGCAGATTCAGGCACCCATGGGTCTCATTTGGATCTATCCAGTTGCAGGTCTTACCTCAGCTCTATCGCTGATATTATTATTTTAGGAATGTGTAGTGGAGGTAAAATCTGTACTAAGATGCCTAAATGAAGACAAAGTAGTAGCTAAAGTGTAATGATAAAATCCAACTTCTGTTTATCACTTATCTATTTTTATTCCCCAGAAATCATTATCTTCTATTCGAGTTAAGCAAACAACAAATAAAGTCACACCAGATCTCCAGTTCAAAAAAGAAAGAAGTACATTTGGTGTTTCTCTAGAAACTCTCATGCAGGATGCACCACAATGTGGAGTTCCCTTTCTTGTGACACAGATGGTGGAATACCTAGAAGTATTTGGTGAGTTTGTATTTTCTGTTTTTATAGTTGTTAAGCTCTCTTAGATGAACTCTTATTTTTTGCTTTTTGAGGTACAGTACTTATAGCACAAGTAATGCAACCATTGCCTGCTGTTTTATATTTCTTGCCAAACAGGTCTGGAGCATGTAGGTATATTTCGAATCAATGGCTCAGTGAATACAGTCAAGGAATTGAAGCGGAAATACAACCAAGGGGAAAAAGTAGACCTTATTAATGATGGAGATGTTGATTCTGTTGCCAGTCTACTGAAAGTCTTTCTGAAGGAACTCCCCGTGGCTGTTTTTCCAGACCACTTATGTGCTGACTTTCTAAAAGCTTTCCAAGGTATGGAATGAGCACCTGCCAAGGTACTGTCCGTTCTCTAACGGTAACAGATATGTTCTTTGTATCTTCCTGGTAAGCAAGAACTTAAGAGTTACCTTAGCCTGATAATGATGTTTAATTGCTCTTGATGGACCTATCTTCAATTAACTTTGCCTAATCCCTTTTTTGAATTCATTAACACTTTCAGACTTCACAACATCCCGTGGCAAGGCATTCTGCAGTCCAGTCCTGTATTCTTTGAGGTGGTACCTCCTCTGCATGTTCTCTTTTTAAACTTGATGTCTTGCCACATCTTGGAATACCATTTCTATTTTTAATCTAATTTTAATCTCTTTTAATCTAATCAGCATTTTAAGACTGTTCATGCCTTTAGATATGCATGCCTCACTTCTGTCTTCCAAGCTGAACCCTTCCTATCTATTTAACCTTTCCTTGTACAGAAGTCCTTCTTTACATCTCTGTTCCTACTTTTTTACTAGTTTTCCTTGGGCAGCAGTAAGTGGAGTGGCATGAAATGTTTGAAAAGCAAAGCCAAATTGGGTGCCTCCAGCAATATACTGTCTAGTTCCATATTCATATCTATAATTCCTAATTGCAGAAAAGCAAATAAAACACTGCCATTAATCACTTAGCTAATGCTTTCAGACAATTGTGCCCAATCATTTTGACTGATAACTAATTCAGCTGTTTGCATACAAACAAGAAGAGTTTGTGGGTTTGACTTTGGATTGCTTTTGTTCAAACTTCGTCTACTAAGTGCCATGTTATGTCCATGTTAAAAAACAAACAAACAAACAAAAAAACCCTTTCAACAGCTGGGAAAGATATTTTGCAGTCACTTTGCTTTGTTGACTCTGAACAGTTTTACTCAGTTACTCTTCTTGGTGTTTTTTTTTCCCCTCCTCCATCCCATTTTTCAGATAATTTATTAAAAGATTGAACAATACCAGTTTTGGCCTTTATGGAATATATTTCTTAGGGATAGAATTGCCCTTTAAGGTATGATTTGCCATTCACAATGTCAGAGCCTCCCAAATATGTCCTGGAGATCTATTTGAGCATCAGCTGCTGGTCATTGAGCAGTACTGTGTTTTCAGTTCTAGTAATGCAGGAGGCTTTATCATATTAATTCTCAACTGGTGATCAAAGAGTTGTATATGAATGCATTTTTTGGCTTGGAACTCTTCCTTGAAGAATGAGAAACAAGGAAATGCTGAATATCCCCATTTAGATTTTTAAGCATCTCTTGTGTAACTATAGTTGCATATTTATAGAGCAAAGATGCTTTGAGACTGAAAGCTACCAGTTAGTCAGGAAATGAAGACTGATATGGAGCTGAAAGGGTACAAATTGCTTGTTTCTCTTAATGAGAATCATGCAGCATGTGCCAAATCTCTGGGGATAATTAAGGCTGACAAACTTATAACACTTTTAAATTGGCTTTAAGGATTAAGGTTCACAATTATTGTCTGCAACTCCATTTAAAAAAAGCTTCTTCTGTAGGATTCTAAAAAAAGGATTCTTCTGTAGTAACAAAAGAATAGCAGAAGCATAGTATATAAAGCCCAATATCTGTAAAGTCTATGACACTTAATGTGCAAAAATAATTGTCAAAACTGAGTGTAGAAATTCTTCATTTAGTACATTTATTTTTTATCTTATTCTAGTATATTTTAAAACCTTTTCTAGTTCTGTAATCATGCCAGTCTTTGTAATCATGTTATTATTGGGAATATCTATGTATGTTAATAACTTATGTTTTACAGAGCATGAAATCAACACAGCAGAATGTATAAAGAATCTGAGACAGTTACTCAGCAGCTTGCCCAAAGCCCATCACAGCCTCCTTCAGTTCCTGGCTGCTTTCCTGTTAAAGGTATCAACACACAGCGCAGTGAATTTCATGACTCTGGAAAACCTAGCCATTGTGTTTGGGCCTGCTTTTTTTAAGTGAGTACTCTGCTTCTATTTGGCTATTTTTAGTGGTGCTACTAGATCACACTTAAAAATAAGGCTTTTTGTCACAACTATTCATCTAACACTAAGTACAATGTTTTGAAAGTTAAATGACTACATGATGTATTTTGGGCAGATAAGAACAGACTGAGCTGGCTGATCACCGTGGCTCTGTTAGGCCCTTGAAGTATAGAGACAGCTTCAAGTATGAAACCATTGAAGAGGGATTGGGGGGTAGAAAGCCCTCGGATGAGAAGTATTTCTGTTTTCCTAGCAAACCGTGTGCTAGCTGTGGAGGCTACGTAGTAATGACATTGATTCTGAGAAGTCAAGACTGATTCTGACCTTGTAATAGCATTTGATATGAGAGAAAGAACTCTTGTCTATGAAGAAAGAGAAGTATTTCATTCTCCCCTTGTCAAGCAATGTTTGGATATGCCATTGCCACCAGAATGCAAGTTGCTCTCTGAGGGGGACAGAGGCTGCCAGAGCTTGCAGGTAGTAAATGTTAAAAAAGGAAGGATGGCAGGGCCTATGTCAGACAAGTCAAGGTAGTGAGAAGAAACAGCCTAGAGTGGTTTTGGACAGCAGTGGATTTTCCAGTGAAACTGGAATGATTTAGTTCTTTATCCTGTCCTTCATGTTAACACAAGAGGATGTTAAAATCATCGTACCTGTCTTACAGTTTTGCAAGCAACCTTTTTTTAGTGGCTCATAGCCATTCTAGCTTAAGGTGAACTATAAGCCAATGCCATGTTCCATTATTTCCGTGTTAAGAGTTGATATTTTTTTATGCAGTAATAAAAGCCTTGCTAATTTTCACTTTTTTGTATAGCAAGGAAAGTAAGTTATTAGAAAGATATATTCAGCAAAATTAGTACCAAGTATAATAGAGATCAATGATATATTTTGTTTTGTGAACCTATTAAACTTTGCTGCTGTTTCCTGAGGGCTTCTGCATTTGCCTCTTCTTACCTGCTCCATAGGCTTATTGCCAGATGTTGTACCAGTTTATAATCTTTGCAGGTATGAATTAAAGAGTGTGTGGTAGGAGTTATACCATTCAGTCCTGTGAGAATAGGCTTTTACCATGGAGGGTGTTTAGTGATGAAGCAGAGCAATTACAGAACTAAAACCTGAGTTCTTTAATAGCTGGGTGCTAAAATTAGAAAATTGTTGTAGGTAGATAAGGCTTACTTCCAGTATCTAGATTAGTTGGATGGTGATATTTTTTGGTTGTAATATATAGAGGGCTGATGCTATGGGGCCTTCTCCAAAAACCTGTGCTCTTGACCCCAGTACTAACTTGAAAAAAACAGCATTGCCTTCACTCTCCTGACATCAGGCCCCCTTCACCATCACATGGGCTGTGTGTGTGTGCGCGCGCACGCACACAAATGAACACACACACACATACAAAGTACTTGATTTTATTCTTTTATGTCTGTTCCCAAGTTCATTGAAACTATACTGTTGGTTAGAGTGTGGTGCTGCTAATGCCAAGGCTGTGGGTTCAATCCCCGTACGGGGCTATGCTGAGGGTTGGACTAATAATCTCCCGAGGTCCCTTCCAACCTTACCATTCTATGATTCTATACCCACTGATTTCACTATTTCCACAGAAGAGTCCAGTAGGCTATCTGATTGATGAGATGGTTCAGTTTTTAAGCATCTCAAGTGGTTTTGGGTGATGATCCAGCTACTTCTCAGCAGGCCCCTTTGTTTTTTTGAAGTATACTTAATGCTAAAGCAAATGTTTGGGGCAATGACCTGACTGAGAGGTCTTGAAAACAGTCAGCGTCAGACTTCCCTGGTGTCTTTGCTAGAGTGACTTGTCAAGACAATTCAGCTACCATAAATAGAAGTGCATCTGCCCTCTGAACATTATCTCCAGCTTTTTATTAACATCTTGATCTCGCCAGCTCTGGAGAGAAACTGGTAAATCTAGAGCTGATCTCTTTTTGAAATGTATAGCTAGTGTTGCCCTTTCAGAGTTGCCTCCTAAGATTATGCAGAATCACCTTTTTGGAGTTGGGTGTAGGGGCAGAGCCTTGCAACTGTCATATTCTCTCAATGAGATTGTTGTAGTACTTCCTGTGAAGTGACATAAGGCTTCTAATGATTCAGAGTAAACTATTTGTATCCTTCTGAATAAGAGCAAACTTTAAAGGTACTCAAATGCAGCAAGCCAAGTCCACCAACATAGAGAATGAAGTCATACATTTCCTTTATGTCTTTCTGAGCAAGATTTATAGTGCAATTAACCAGAACGTTATTAAACATTTGGCACCCAAAGTCTGAAAAGTAAGACAAGTTAAATAGTCATTGCTGTATTTATTAAGTTAAAGCATGAAAGCTGTGGAAAAGCAACTCCATGTCTAGTTTGCTATGATGTATATGCCATGCAATTGTTGGAAATAACTTTTGGGGTCTAATGTTAACTGCACTTAAGACACTAACTGCCATAGGTGTTAAAACTGTTCTGTGTGTATTCTGGCAATTTGCATCATCATGCAATTACTTTTCCCTCCTTTGACTTTAGCAAAGCAAAGCAGAGTAGATTATATAACCCTCTGTATTTTGAAGTGTTGATCTATTTATATTCAAGTGTAAATTCTACCTATCATTATCCCCTGTCTCAATCTGTTGACACTTATCTGTAGAGACCTGTCATGTCTGTAGTTTCGGTGAAGTGACTGAGTTTGAATATTCAGTACTTGGAACATGGAACATATATGGGCCTTGGGGACACAAAAGTAGAATATAAAACTTGCTGCTGATTACACTTTACAAAACTAAGCTGCATATTCTTCACAGTTAGTAGCTACAGTAATTGCAACACACAAAATATAAGCCTTAGTACAAGTATTAGATTGGAAGTCTCATTACAGAATCACAGAAAGCTCTTATTATCCTGAGTTTTAAATGCTAGAGAACTAGTATCACTGTTCACGTGGAAACAGTGTTAAACAAACTCTCTCCTTTATTTTTAATCTGTTGCAGCACCTTACTTTAATGCTGCTTGTTTTGAATCTTTGGTTGAAATAATCTTCATATTGGAGCTATTCTGTTATAATATTTCTAGTGTTTATACTTCCTGTCCCTGTTCAGGGTGATGGGACCCAAAGCAGGAGTAAGACCCAAAGTTGGGAATAAGACAAGGTGGTAAATTTCAGGAAAAGCATGACTGAATAAAATGTTATAATTTTGCTTCAGTTATCTTGGCAAACCACACCTTCCTGGTTTCTTCTGCCAGCCGTCCTCCCTCATGCTATTTTTCTCCCTGAGATACTAAATAAAGCTATCTTCACTGTTGAGTAGTTGCTCCTCCAGCACCTCCAAGATTGCGTTCCTTTTCGATTTTTTTACCCTGGCATCATCTTCTTATCTTTTGAGACTTCAATCTTAACATCTGCATGATGCCACATTCCTGTTCTCACCTTCTTGTATGTAAGGGAACCAAAAAAGTAATTCATGGGTCAGGTGTCAGACTGGCTACTGCCTGGACTTTCTTTGCTAAGCTCTACTTTTAAACCACCTTCCACTATTGATATCTTTCTGCTCATCCTCTGACATATTTATTTCTATTGCTCTTCATCCTTCTCTTATCAGCTGGTCTCTCCTCGCACTGGTGCACTTGTTGTTTGAGGAGAAAGTGTTTTATCAGAGATTAGACTGATACCACTTGAATTTCTGTGGGTACTTTGTTATGCCTTATATTGGTAAATCGATTTCTGCTAATAATGTTAATAAGCAATTGTTCCATGAGTGCATAAAGATACTAGCCAACTATCTCTTTTCTTTCACTCACTTTGACTTATTCTTTCTGTAAATTTAGAGACTTGCTGGCCTGATGTTCATACACAAGCCAGCAGGAATCTTAGCAGATCTGAAAAAAGCCAAGGCGTAAACTCTGGATGTTTTAGCTTGCATTTGCGGCAGAGCAACTTTTTGAAAGATCTCAGTTCTCTCAAGGAAATCAGTAGTTGATTACTGTTGATCAAATTTTAATCGTTATCCCTTGTAGTGAGTGTGATTCGCACTAAAAGCGATTATGGCGTATGTGTGTGAAGTACCTACCTAGTAGCTGTGCTCTTCCTATTAATGTGTTCCTGGGTTCAGCAGCATGTGAGTATGTTTCCTCTACTGCCAGCCTGACAATATAGCTATGCTGCCTATCAGCGGAAGTATCCGAAGAGGCAGTAAGTGACTGTTTTACTAAATTAATTGGAAGTCATTCTGTAAATGTGGATGCGTAGAAATGTATTTTCCACAGTTTGTATTATTGTTGTATTGTCACCCATGACTGTCTGAGGATGAGAAGACATTGATATTTGGAGCTAAGTGGAGAATCATACCCCAGAGTGCAGCTATGATTTGTTTTAAGTTGAATTGAGAATGTGACTCTTTCTTCTTTTATTTCCATTGTGATTGAGAAGTAGGTGCCCAAGACATAGGCTGCTAGTAAAGGAAAGAGGGCTCCTGGCAAGAAGGGAGAGAAAGCTCTTTATCCTCACAAACAACTGTGGAGTGCTCCTGGCCAGTAAGGAGTTAACAGTAGGTAGAGATGGATTAGGGAACCAATGTGTAAGTTAAAGAAGCTGAAAAAGAAGGCAAGGAACTAAAAAGATTGCTTGTATGGCTTGTAAATTGAGGGTGTTAATATTTGGATAAGCTATGAATAATCTGTTAGGACTGCTTTATGCAGGAATGGCTGTTGCACAGTGAGCCAGTACTTAGTGCTTAGGACTTTTTTTTTTGGGGGGGGGGAGGGGGGGGGTGGACTGTGAGTATACTCTGAGAAAGAGGGATCCAAAAAGGAGAAACGACACAGTAGTTTGTCCTGTAAATCTTTCTGAGTTCATACCTATTTATAATTGTATTTAATTCTACTTAAACCATCCTCATTCAAAAGGAACCCAAACTCAAGTTCTTACAGAGACAATAGTAAGTTTATAAAAGAGTAGATAAATGAAAGCACGTGATCTGAACCCAGTGTGTGTATTTTTACTTTAAAAATCACAAATGAATAACAAATATACTGCCTGATTTGACAGACAGAAGAATGATTTGTGCATGTCTGCTTTAGCCTCTAGAGTTTATGAATTTCTTGTTTAAATATTAAAATTGTTCTGGGTGGAATTGAGCTGGTGCAGCATGGCTGAAGAAGCTGGATTAGTCGACAGCATTTATGTAAATGTCCTCCAAGCCCACAGATGGTTCATGAGGTGAATACATAGTTTCTTCAGGAAATGAGATTACAATTCCACATAATGAATACCCTGACTTTAATTAAATGATTCCAACTTGGACTATTTGCAGGTATAGTACAACTACTACTTAAAAACACACATGCATGCACATATGTGCAGACACACATGGAAAACATTAATGCAAGGATCCAATATTCTAGTGCATGTGACTGTAGTCTGTGAAATCATAAATCTTTACAGTGATCAGATTTTTACCTAGTGTTTTTTCCAGACAATTTTGACAATAAGATATGATTCCAGTTGTTAAATTTCACCCTTGTAAGCTAAGCTGGAACAGCACAACTCTCTTCCACCCCCAGAACAATTTCTAAACCACTGAGTGGTGGCAGGTTCCTGGGATTTTTTGCCCTCTTCATCCTTGATTTTTATGAACTACATGGCTGAATTATTACTAGGTTCTGGCTATTTTGTTACGCTGCCTCAAAAGATTCAATGTAATGTAAACCACAACATCAAACTGAGACTTCATCACTGTGAGGCTACCAGCATTATGTTCCCACCAAATGAAGACAATCCTTGCCCCAGTGGTCACCTTTTGGAAATGGTACTGGAGCACCATTTTATCCAGTCTCCCAGCTGGCTGCTTTGCTGAATTATTAAGGGTACTGGAGGGTTCCCTGGGTGACTTATCACTTACCTGTGATCTGTTAAGCTTAATCAACTTGCTCTTCCCTTAGGATCCCCGTGAGTCCCTTGGCTTGTGAAGAACAAAAGCTTTGCAATAGCTTCCTACTGTATTTGCTTCAACACTATGAGATGCTTTTTGTTGATTTGAACCCTTGTTTCTCACCAAGACAAGCAGACGATCCTCAGGTAAGAAAGTTACATTAATTGATTCAGCAAGGAATTGAAAGTGTTTTGCTAGATTATAACCTACGGGTGCAAATGTATTTGCTTATGCATAGAGTAATGAATGACTATAGCTTGTTGCCAGCAATGCAAATATTAGTTGCATGCCAAAGCTGGAAGGGAAACATGAGTGTTTAAATTTCTGATTTTGTAAAGAATGCAAGTGGAAGAGTGAAAGGTAAAGAATAAATTCCCAACTTCTTCCACTTGAAATATCTTTACTTCATCAATGCCACTGGATTTTTCTTCAAGAAAAATACTGTGTGCGAGTTTGTGTGTGTATGTTTGGCTGTACATTGGTGAAGCAGGAAAGCCAAAGCAGAAGAGTGAAATCTCTCTCACCTTTTCAAAAGTCAGTGAGTGTTTCAACCTCTCCTTGGACATATTTTTTCTAAAATGACACAATACTTTGATTCCTTGTTTGCCATGTTTGTCAAAAACCTCCTGGTGAAAGAAGAATGATAAACTAGTTAACAAGAAATCTTTTATTGGAAAAAAGCTTGAGGGAAATATAGTAGGAAAACCCGCATTCTAATACTGCACCATGAAGTTACCACATATTCCTGCAGTCTAGGACTATTTCAGTAGTCCTAGCATGCCAGATCAGGTGAAGTGTTATGAGAGATTTGCACTGAGTGTAACTCTAGGTCATGGTGCTTGTGTTTGTGACTCCTTACTTCCTCAGCTTCTCTCTCCACGTATCTCTGATAAGAAAAGCCAGTGGACTTCTAGTACAAAGTGACATTCAGTATTTATAGCATATTATATATCCCAGAACAGTACTGGGACTTTAATACCTTGTGTCTTGCTCCTTGGAACACCTCTTTTAAAATAATTCCTGTATAACCTTAGGTGCAACAGACAAAACATGCCAATATGAGAATGTTTCTGACATATTCCTCCTGTGTTACAGGATATGGCCCTAGTCTAAAACTAGGGCTGTTTAATGGAAAACAGTGTTGGAGCCCACAGCTCTAGCTCCCCTCACACTTCTCCACCTAAAGATGGCTGATGCCGGTACTGTCATTGAGAATTCCTGCAACCTGTACTCAAACGATTATCCAAGATCAGATTATCCAAGATCAGAATGTTAGCTATCCCATTGTGTCTGCCCCAGCGTATAAAACTAGGTAGAATAAGAAGCATCAGCAGCTAAAGGAAGCTGGAAGGAGTTAGAGAAGCCAGGAGCTCTGGCTTTCTATTGCAACACCTTTGTTTTAGAAGCAACTTCACTCCCTGTAATTCTGCAAAATGTCACAGTCTGTCTGGGATTGTGGTGATGTGGGAAAGAAATCTGCTGAAAAGATCCTTTCAAGTTCTTTAATAAAATCCCAGACAAGGCATAGCCATGAGGCACTCTCCTGCTCTGAGGTAAGCTTATGAAAGAAATCATATCTGTGGGTGAGAAGGGAATTCAGTCCTCTCTGGTTGATCTTGTTTTTGTAATTTCTGGCAGGGAACCCAGCGCATTGGATAGATATCCATCATCATTCATAATATAACAATTGCTCAAAGTCTGTTAAACTGGAAACATTAAAGTTAGGTTTACAAACTAAACATTAAAAGTGTATGCAGTAGTTCCAACAAAGTAAACAAAAAGTGAAATGGCAAATCTAGCATAGATCCCTTGTTGCTTCCTGGAAATGAAACTTGCTTTTATTGGCTGTTTCTCTTGAAATAACTTAAAGCAGTTACATTGATACTTGTGTCCAGACTAGTGCCTCATTGCTGCCTTAGATGCTGCCCTAATTAGTAGAGCCTTAACAAATTAAAGCCATAGTAATCTGGCAGGCATGCCACGCAGCTAACTTGTACTTTGCCTTCAGATCTGTAGTTTGTAGCCTGAGAAAGATAAGAGCCACTGCTCCTGGGCAGAGCTCATAGTACGCCTTGAAGTGCTGAGAGTGTGCAACAGTAACAGTCCCTTTCATCCCGTCTACTCTACCTCTGCAGTCTGATTCAGGATGACTGAATCGAGGAAGAAAATTTTGGGGAAAAATGATTTTTTCAAAGTACCAGTCCAGTAGTTCAAAACTATTATTCTGTGTTGAGTTGTAGACCACGTACACCCATCTCTTCCATCTAAAGATAATGGTTTAAAAGATAAATCTAAGCTACTCTGTGTTTTAGTCTGACCTCTTTCCTGTCACTGTATGTTTTGCATCTTATTTTTTTCTTCTTAATATGTAGTTGGAATGCTGTAAAATTCTGACAGACTTTTAATGTCCCCTAGCATGTAAAGTGATTCTGTAATCTGTCCTAGTTCACAAGCTGTTTTAATACTGAACTGATTTTCCTGTTTTATTTAAATCATTCTTAAAAAAAGAAGTTAGACAATTCAGTGTTTGTTTTGACCTGAGGTCTCTCTGATAGTTGTGTTCAACCTGAAGCATGTCACTAACTGTGTTGAAAGTGCAGATTAGCTAAGCTCCTGTAATGTAATTAAATTACGAGTCAACCTTGCTTATAGCATTTTGTCATGCTCTTTACTCTCCTTATTTCTGAATCTTACGTTCCAGATAAAGTTGACTTTTGCATCTAGACGAACAGGTTTTTTTCATATCCCATTTCTGTACAGAAATCATAGAAAAATGCTTCCTGAATTATGCATGCTGCCTTTGTCCTGCTGACAAACAGAAGCTGACTTTGTGGGTGCGTACAAGCCACTGCATGCCTCTCCATCAATGCATGGGATTAACTAGAAGGAAAGCCTACTCCTTAAGGAAATAACGTTCATTTCTAGTTTTATTCCTTTATCTTTTATGCGTGTTTCACTTTACAAGGCTACAGGGACTGCCTGTTAAGTGGATCCTATCTATTTAGTCCCAGCAGTAGTGGAACCATGTTATAAAGCAAGTGCAAAGACCCTGGGGGCTGGTAAAGGGAGGGGACATCCTGTGCCAGGGAAGCTCTTCCCTAGACCTGCAAGTCGGCCATGGCCACCTCTGAGCTGTTTTCTGAAACTATGCAGCATGGTTTTGAGTTGGTTGAAATGCTATAACTAAGTATTTCAAGGAGACTTTATCTATTTGAATTATGGTTTTGTTGGGAAGGCTTTTGTGGTCTAGAGGGTTTTGACAATCTTGGGGTTTTGGCCTCTTTCAAAGAGGAAGTGCGTGTTTCAGCATTAATGCAATTTTGTGAAAACATGTCGTGCCTCCCTTTTATCCGAAGTTGCCAGAAAAAAAGAATTGTAGTCTCCTAGATAGACTGTCCTCAATTTAGAGGATGGCTAATGACTTAAGTGTCATGACTTAATTTTCCTTTAGTAATCCCATGACAATGCTTGTGAAATTAGTTGAAATCTTCAAAACAAAACAAAAACAAAAAAACAAACCAACAAACAGGAGCTCATTATTCTATAAACTGAAATTTCCAGGTTAGATTAAAGTATCTTGTCAAAGTCATTTCGCCTGGATAGCAGAACATTGCTCCATTCATTTTTGTGGCTATAGCAATATTTACTTAGTTTAAACTGGTACAGATCTTGACTATTTTTTTCATTTAAGTTCTTTGCTTAGCAAAGAGAAATTTTAGTTGAGTTTGCACATGAACATAGCAAATCCCATATATCCCACATGAAATGCCAGGGGATTTATCAATGCTTTGGAGGGACTGCTGTTATGTTATAGAAGGATTTCTTTGTATTACTTCCCCTTCCACAAAAATGTGTTTTTTTAACCTTTGTAAATTTAGCAAAAGCATGGACTCATTTAACATTAAGTTTTAGTTTTGTGTTTGTGTAATACCTAAGCCAGAAGACTGGATTAAAAAAATGCCCTACATTTAGGATCAAAGTAGGACCTGGATCACCACAAAAGTTGTGGGCAATAAATTGTAAGGATGTAATTTTTCTTCTGGAAAAGCAGTAGAGTGTGTTTTATTGATTATAGCCATAAGGATTTGATGAAGTGCACTGTACCCTGGGTAAGTGTGACAGAAAGCAAATGAACAAAGTGAATATGCCTGGAGCATTCACTACTAGTTCTGGATCTTCAGTGCCAGAGCCTATCTGCCAGTGGGGGAGGAACGGCACAAGTAAGGTGGTGTTTCTGTGCCAAGCCCGTGACTTGCAGCGCACCTTCCTGTTATTGGCAGTCTGTATCTCTAAAAGGAGGGATGTACCTCGTACCCATTTTTACCAAGCAGCGACATATAGAGGGAATGCTGCTACCTTAATGTTTGCCTCAGCATTGCTGGGGAGTTTTCCAGACAACTGCTCTGGGAGACTGCTGTTGGATTTTAACTCCCTTCTGTGACTTACTGGAATTTGCTACTATCTCCTTTTCTCTCTCTCTCCCCCTTTGCATCCCCAATACCTAGTCTGGGGTTTCTTTGGCTGGTGAAGGCTGCGCTAGGAAAGAATATTGGCAGCAGGAGGTGTACTGCATGTGATGCGAAGTGTGCCGTCAGCTGAGCTTTACTGCTGCGAGTGGCTTGAGCATGGAAGAGGGTACTTGGTCTGATTGAAATCCTGTTGGTCAAATTCAAATCCTGTGGTTTTGTAAGGGATGTGCAAGAACAGAGGTGCAATGATCACCTTAGCTTATTACAGTCTTCTGTCACTGTCTTCTGTCATTCAGTAATTCAAAATGATATAAAGTGAGTGGGAGGGGAAGGTCTTTCTAAAACTAGTCACCCGTGTATACCTTTCCTGCCTTGGAAAAATGTTCATACGGAGACTTGCTGAGGAAGAGCTGTCAGCGGAGAGCTGTCTGGGTTACTTTTCAGTCTGTGAATGCTTATGCTCAGTTTTGTTGTGAACAGAACATCTGAAAAGCCCTACTGTAGTCGCACTTGCAGAGTTTATATTGATTACAGATTAAGGAGTATTATATGCAGTTGGTGCAGGAGAGTAATACTCCGTATGTTTAGAGCGGCCGCTGGTTGCTGGCTTTGCTTACTATGCTCATCTACACTACCAGGAAGAGAATAATAATTAATCGGCTGGTTTCCACATGGGGATGACAAAAATTTCTACTTTCAAAGGAGCTGTGTGGTCTTGCTCTGATGTGCTAAAAATTTACCACCAAACCAAGGACTTGCAGCTCTCAGATTTTCATGTCTCAGGTCTGCAGTAGACACTGAAGCTGGCTGAGTTTTCTTCCACTTGGTGTCAGCATTGTTCTCTGTCACTCCCAAGACATATTTGCTTTGAACATAACTCTTTAATATGTTTTAGTTTTGAGTACCTGCCTTAAAATTAGGTATTACGTTTCTGCTAATATAGCAGAGCATCAGCCCATCCCTTTCTCAGAGAAGCGTGAAGGAAGGGTATAAATTCACTTCCAAACCATTATGAAATGCAGGCCTTCTTTATTTTATTTTATATAGTGTCACCTTTCTTTCCTCGTCAAGATCATCAGTAACATTTGTTACCACTTTTGTATTCCTTTTCTTTGGTGTACATGAGCAACTTGATTTATTCCATCAGGACTTTTTGCCAGAATAACAGCAGAGGAAATTCATCCCTTGGGAAATTAAAAGTATTTTTACTGAAGGGCTTGTGATATGTAAGCATCGAAATATTTCAGGCTTTTACTTGCCATTGGCTATAATAATGAGAGAGAGAGAGAGAGAAAGCCATTCTTTTAAAGCCTTGGTAGTCTTTCAGTTCATGCAAGGGTAGGGATGGGAATGGGAGAGCTTTACAGAGAAGCAGACAAGCAATGTAAAATAAAAGTCTAACCTCAGAAAAATTTCATTGTCAGGAAAAATCAAAAGAAGAAAATCCTCCTTAAAAACAAACAAACAAACAAAAAAACAAACAAACAAAAAAAACCCCACTATAGTCTTCATAGAAACTCAGGGCATCTGCTAGGTGGAGCTATGCAGCAGTGAATTTAATAGGCATATTGTCAATCCACACCTTCCTCTCAGGTCCTTCCCCCCCTCTGCTTGCCTCAGTTCCAAGACTACTTTGTTCCTCTTTAATGAGTTTACAAGGCCTGTCCCAGCGAAGATATAAACATGCTGAAGTGCTTACATAGGTTTTTTTTCTTCTGTAATTTAATTGTTCGTTAGTCCTATAAAACTAAAGGCTGCAGAACTTGTGCAATATCAGCTGCCAGGAGCATATGATGAGTGTTTAAGTGTAGCTGCATGAAGAAAGGCATGGCTGAATCTTGAAAGCATGCAACTGTCTTACAGCCTAATGCAGATTCACTCTCTCCCAGCTTATTTGGGATTTTCCTGTAGAGTTTTTAGTTTCTTTGCTTCATGTCAAAAAGGAAGTTGTGTTCATGAGTCTGCATTTCTGTTAAATAGTTTCTAGAGCTATCAAACTAAATACTGGGTACCTTTTCCTTTTGCTCTGAAAAAGGAAAAGGATGAAATATTCCTATAATAAAAATACAAATGCAGCAGACCAAAAACATGAGAAACGAGAGGAAATGGATGGCAAAGATGCATGCTACTCCTGTTCCCCAGGGTTCTTAGCCCAATATATCTTTATTTTCTTAAATGATTTGTTGAAAAAATAGGAAGGATTAACCAGAAAAAGAGCCTGTAAAAATATTGTGGAAAAATTATCGTGATGCTTCAGAAAGTTTTAGTAGGAACAAATAACACCTCCTTACGTGCTTTTTTTCCAGATGCGTTTCTAGTCTGCTCAAAGGCCATTTTTTATTTTAAACAAACATTATTGCAGTTCAGCTTTGCACACGCAGGTTGGCCTGTGTGATTGATCACATGGGCTATGGAAGCTGAGAGTCTGTCAACAGCCTTAATTCTGATTTTTGAATTTCTGCTGACCATCTTCTTTAAGTAGATGTTGCACTATTCCCTGAAGACTGCAGATGAGCATGCAATGATTCTGGCTAGTAGGGAAATAATAGCTTGGGCCCTAGGCTGTTCTGCCAATGACTGGTTAGTTGCCTGTGTCTGGAGATGATCACGTTAAAGGATATTAATTTGGGCTGAATTTTTCCATAAGCATTTATGAAGAGAATGAGCAAGTCCAAGGACTGCTGCCACACCATCCAGCCTCTGTTTCGGTGCACTGCTGGAAATATGAGCAGGAGCTGCTGCTGTCTCCAGGATTCTCATAAGAGTAGCTGTGGGAGCTGAGCTTTCAGCTCTTTCAGGAAAGCCTTGTACCACCACTGGTCCTCGGGGAGCGTGGCCTGCCCTGCAGAAGGGGGAGGAGGGGAGTGCCGATTGCCAAAGCCACGGTCAGAAACTAGGAGTTAAACTTGCACCCTTCTGTCTATCCCTCTGGTTGGCACCTGGCACTAGGAATTTCCCAAGCAAAGGGATGCTGGGGCCTCTCTGACTGTAGGCAGGAAAGAGGCCTCTGTGCCAGGTCAGGATACAGCCGATTGCCCTGTAAACATTGAGGATAGGCATGCTGGATAAATAGGTGGGTGTTAGTAGAAGACAACAGGAGGTGACGTTTCGTCCTAGTAGGATTTCTTTATACAGCCCAAACTCTACAGCTTTAGGGTTTTTTTGTGTTTTATTTATATATATTTTGTCCCATGCAAAGCATTAAGCTGAATGGGACTTAATTAGAAGAAAATAATTACTATAAAAAAGAAACCTTGATATACCGAAGTGCCTACATGATGGTTTTGATATTTTCATTGAACATTGGAAAACAAGTGAAGAAATTGTGATTAAAGACTCTTCCTCCCATATTGTTTCAATTATCAACCTTCTAATTCTGTTTTAAAATTCACTGGGAACTGTGTGAATATCTTTGAGCTTTATAATCCTTTTCACTAATCAATACAGGAGGACCATTCAGCAATAATAAACAGTAAGCTAAACTTAAATTTATACTGTACACTGTTATTCAAATCCGTACAGTACTTTTAAGTATGCTTACCTTTTGCATATTTTCACTAGCAAAATATAGCCATATATCTACTGCTCAGTTGCAAGGAATGATGGATGAATGGAGTATTTCCGTGATTAAATATCTGATCGACTGCTTTACTTTTCTTCCAACTTTTGCTTTCATATTCTGAATGTTTAGTCTAGGCAAATTCCTACCTATTTTGCTAACCATTTATATTCCATAATGCTTTCTAGGCTTAACCAAAATGTCTTGGGCCAAGGGAGGGAGCAAGATAAATTTATCTTCAAAATTAATATTAAATTGGCTAGAAAACGATATAGAAGAGCTGCATCTATTTAATTACCCTTTGTAACCACTAAGCATGGTTCACATTAGAAGCTTAGGCAACTTGCAAAAAATGCTGCTGACAAACCAACGGGCTGCTGTGTTGTAGATAACAAGTAAGCTGAGCATGCTTTCTTTTCACATGCCTTTAGTAATTTGGATGTTACAAAGAAGATAGTCTTTTCATCTTTATTCTAAATCTTCCAAGAAGCTTCTAGCAAATTTGTAATTGCAGGCAGACATGTCAGCTAAAAGAATAACCTTCTTGATCTGCCTTGAGTATGAGTTATTAGCAGCAGAAAATGATGTTCATTTCTTTACCACCTTATCACCTGTATTCATATGGTAACAAGTGCACTATGCTTTCTGACCAGGGAGAGCATAAACAGATGAAATCTAAATCCAGATCCATGTAATCATCATTCTTTCTAAAGTACATTTTTTTGTAATGTCTACAACAAAAAGGAGAGGAGGTGAAATAAGTTATGCTTAAAACTCACAGATAAATTGTTTCTAAAATGTATGCTTAGAATTTTCCTAAATGGTGATTAGGGGGAAAAAAAACAAAAAAACAAAAAAACACTCCCCAAAACTTTGCAAGGCTTTGCTCCAGTTTCTTTTTTTAAGCCCTTTGCTAAGATTTGAGATACATATTTCTAATTTTTGTTGTTGCATTTTCTTCCAGTGTAGGGGCTGCCTTATTTAAATAAAGAAGTTCATACTGAGTCAAATTAAAAGAAAAAAAATCAAAATCTTTTTATATGCATAAAAAGAGGATAACATTTTTAATACTAAGCTGTCTCTCTTGAAGCTTGGCACTGCCATGACCAGCCTGTAGAAGGAAAAAAAAAAACTCTCCAAAGTAGGATATGATAACTTCAGCTGAAGGACAGAAGACCTCTTAAGAATACTGAGGGGAATGGTGAATCTCTTTAGTGCAGTTTCTTCTCACTTAAATACTACACTATGTGATGTTCCCTTCTTTGGAATCTTTAAATACCATGGATTTCTTTTTCTAATCTAAGTTACCTTTAGAGTTGAAGGGTTGCTACTGCCCCTGCCTGGTGTTCAACTCTGACTCTTTAATTAGTTGAAAGAGAGGAAAAAATTACTAGTGAAAAATAGAAGAATACAGTAAATATCAGCTGACAATCACTTCAATGAAGAAGTTGCAAGTGGTGTTGTCTACTGACCCTGTTGCAGGTCACTTACTCATAGCAGCATGTTCATTCTGGAAAGTGCAACAATCCCTTTAAGTATTCTCCCTCTCAGTCTCTCAAGTTTTTTCCCTTTTTAAAAAGTGACAATATATTCTATCCTTTTTTGAAGCTCTTGATATTACAAAGTAGGACAAACACTGGGTCTTAGAGAGATCTTTTTATGTTTATTTTTTGTTCCTTATTTAATTAAAGCTAACGGGTCAGAGGAGTGAAATGAATTGAGAGGAACAGCAAGGTTTTTTCCATACCACCATGCATCTCAGCCTGGTTTTGCAGAGGCAGCTCTTGTTGTGAACTTTATTTTGTAAGAAGAAAAATTCCTGGAAAAATCATTGGAAAATCCTGGAAAATCAATGGGTCGGTGCCTGGATATGCTAGTAAAATTGTTATTCCTGTACCTGTATCACCTCTGCTTTGATTTGTGTAGGTGATGTGGTGGGTCTCCCTGAATAAAGCTACTTTGACTCTGGAATGATCTTGTGAAGAAGAGAGTACTATTCCTGAACTAGGAATGCTTTCAAGGCATTTTGCAAGACAATATTTTACTTACAGCAGAAAAGATACACTTTTTACAGACAATGCCAGCTTACTGTTTTCTTGTGCTCGACACATACAATAGGCAACCTTCTACCCTAGTAGAAGCAAAGAGCATGTGCCATTGTGGATAGTGCTATGCCAATCTCATTACTCTAGGTGGTGCTTGGATATTATTGTGGGAAGCTTGGAGTATCTTAGATAAAGTGGAGCGTACATCTTGAATTATACAACGGTGATCTCTTGAATTTTTTACAGGGTATCTGCATTTTATCCTCAGGCAACAAGTCAACAAATTTAAACCAAAACAGCTCTGTGAAGCAAGTAAATCCAAATTAGTATATGGAGTATGTGGAGGCCTTGTCACTGAATATTCAAGAAGGAAGTCTGTCTAGTAAAAGCTGCTAGAACTATAGATAGGAGTTGTTTATGAGGATTAAGCCTGTCAAGTGAGAGTTTAGGAGTTTGCTTTGTTTTGCTCTGTTTAACTAGTTGTAAGCACAAAAGGAAAGGAGGACCCTTGTCATTTTGAAGGAATAGAGCCTGAGGATCTAAATGAAATTCTAGGTCAGACAAGGGCTTTTAGGTTAATCTCCTAAATAATAGGAAAATTCTTGATTTGACACAACTGTGAATTCCATTGGTTTTCTGATTTGCCTTTTAATATAAGTTGGTTTTGCCTTTAAAAACAAAAGGGATCTTTAGCATTGTTTGCAAGCATCATCTTGTCCAGTATTTGTATATTCATATTTTCATTTCTGGACTGTGTTCACGATTTTTTATCTTCCCAAATGTACTCTTCAGTCACAGTTCAAAAAGCAACCCCTCTTTAAGCTTGCAACCACGTTTCCTTCGGCATCTGATATTAGAAAGAAGAAAGCATGTCCATTTGAGAGCTTATTACAGGAAAGAAATTGAACAAAGCCCACCCAAGCTTTTTGCATAAGCTCTAGGGGAAAAACAATGCAAAACCCAGTGTTACTGCTGGGATATATGTTCTCCCTTTTCAGATTCAGAGAAGGATTGGGAAAAAAAAAGAAAAAAGAAAGGCATTTGCTTTCAAATCTTACTAATATGAATTGAGAGTAAGCCCGTTTCAGTCAGTGAAATTATATCGATCTTGATAGGAAGCTGGACTCATGACTAACAAGCTGACAGTCTCCAAGCCAGACAAAAATCATATCCTGTGAATCTTTGTTTCATAGTATACGTTGAAGTGAGAAACCAAGAGAATCATCATCTCATAGGCCACGGTTGAGGTGTTACTGACCTAATGGAGGACGTAAACTTCCCGGGAAGGGTGTGACTGGGGCTGGAGACATTATTAGCAAGTGCTATAGAAGAAAGAACCAGGATGTGAGGAGAAAGCTAATGGAACACAAGATAAACTTTCCTGTAAATGGTTTAACTAAGATGTAGCTAAGTAATGCAGATTCTTGCAGAGACAATACTTTTCCCCTTGTAGCTAGAGTGGAAAGGGAGAAAAAAAGAGGCTAGTGCAGCCTCATCTGAATTTGAGTATGTTGCTTCCTGATCCAGGTGACTCCACTCGCTTGGTGTTCGTGCTAAGCCGGATTGCCCCTGGGTCTGGCGTGATGTGTTAGCTCAGGCTGTGAGTCCAGGAACAGTTGTGTATCTGGACTTTCCCATCACGCATCCTTCCCATTTCACCACCAGAAGGAAAGATGACTCTAGATACTTCTGTCTAATGAATTCTATGGAAAGACTGTTGATGCTTTGGATCAGCCCGGGAGGTTTGTGCTAGGATTAACTTGGAATATGTGTCTTATACTCACTGATGAGTATGAGCTATTTTTCTTGCATTTTTCTGACATTCATAGTTATGCAGGGATCCCAATGCTGTGCAAAGGTGCTAGAGCTAGCTCAGCAATTTGGATAGAGTAGATTAGATTGGACTATTTTGCTAATGTAACTGCTTCTAGTACCTGAGGTAGTGTGGTCATACCCACTGTTCAACAAGGTATAGAAGTTAGGGGAAGAATGTGTTTTTTCCTGGATACATGTTCCTGAATATCTTATGCATTTATTGTTTGTTTTTAAATGATCAAGTAAAACAGCTTGTGAGCAACTGACTGCAGCAGAGCAGTGGTCAAGGTATCTCTTACACGTACGCTTTTTTTTATATCTATAAGGTGCACAGGAATTTAAAAGGGGGACCATAGTCTTGGCTGAACCTTTGAAACCTCTTAAGTGTCAGGAACAATATTGGATGAAGTTTCTCCGATATTGTCTGTCTTACTGAAGATAAAGAATTTTAAAAAATGGACTGAGATGCTTACAAAAATTAAAAAAATATTTTTGTATCTTGCCCTTACCGTTCTCAAGACTGAAAACCTGGTGTGAAGCATAATCCAGAAAATTGCGTCAAGAGGATTTGTTCATAAGTATATAGTGCGTTGGCATCAGCAAACTCTTATTATGGCTGTCATGTTCTGTATCTTAGAGTCTTACTCTAATCTTCCGGCAGCATTCAAGTTTTGTGTTTTCCATTTTTATTCGATTAATTAGAGAAGTTTGTATGATTCTGCTGATTGTGAAATTATCAGAATTTTTAATAGAATGCTTGTAAAGATTACTTTTTATCCAAATTAATAACAAATATAATATCTGACTGCATTTCTATATTGTTTAAATGGAAAATACGTTACCTTTGGAAGCAGAGAAAATGGTAAATGAGAGCTATATTTATGTACTTATCTTGCCTTTAAGTTAATCTCCCGTTACTAGTCTTGAGCCTTTTAGGTTGCTATAGAAACTGCCATAGCCTCCAACTGTGCTTCTTCCAAGACTTAATTGCATTCTGAGTTTCATACATTCTCTATTAACTGCAGCCCTGGCAGACACAAGCACACTGCAGAATGAGTTGAATTAATGGTTCAATATGATATATGCAATTTTTTTAATATTATGTTTCCATATCCCATTTCAAATTTTCCTTTACCAGCTGATAAAGCTCTTCTCTAAAACACAGTGATACCACAGACAAGGATTCTCTTCGTTTGCTGCCACTATACTTGATACTTTCCAGCCTTCCATACTATTAGAGTAGCTGCAAAAATTGTTAGACTTAAGGATTTTTTTTTCCTTAAGGAGGTCAAATTATTCATGAAATATTATAGCTTCACTGAAGTCTTCCTGAGACTTCTCCTTCACCTCTACCATTTTGAGACAACTGTGGAGGCACTTCAATAGCTCTGGTAAGCTTTTGCTGACTTAGTACTCTTTATTGCACAATTTTTTGCTTGCTCAGTGTGGGTTAAAGTTAGGCAGTTTTCATCCAGGCCTGTTTTTCAGGTGAGAAATACTAATTTATCAAAGTTGAAACTGATCATGGCTATGTGCATCATTCAGTATGTTTTGGGGAAGTATTTATTATACCCATGATGGGAAATCTCTTCAAAGCCAGACTGAAATTCTCTCTCACTCAACTGGCACAACTAAATCTGAGATTTGTTTTCCTACTTAGTTTTTAGCATAATGATACAGTCAGCACAAATACACTGTTCTTATTGATGCTGTTCTACATTCAGTGGGGATGGACTAGACCTTAGCTGGTTAACACCACCTTCCACTGAATTACGGGCTTTAAAATTAGAATTTTATAATAATGAAAGCAATTCCAGTCCAGGACTGTTCTTACCCAAAAGGAGGGAAGGAAATGCATCACAATAGGAGGAAGATAGCAAGCAGAATATATGATTTTCATCTCCTGTTAAATCGTCTATAATGTCTCTGCTTTGCTTGTGCTTAATGGGGAAAAGGAGGGATATCCTCTTTGCTATGTTGCTCTAAGACCTGGGATGTTTCCATACTTTGGGACGGTGCCGCCCCAGAGATCTATTTCTACTCTTGTTAGAGGCAAACTGGTGAGGTGACAAAGTCAGACTGATGCTGAGAACAGGGCAAAGCACAAATTTCACCAAGTTGTCACTTAAATGTTCAAACCTATTAAGTCATACTTTTAGGTACTGAACATTTGTAGATAGCTTTGCCATTCTGAATATGTGCTGTGTTGCTTGAGTTACGTATCAATGGTCACTTATAAAAATATTTTTGTAATTTAGTCCTTTCTGACCTTGGCCTCGTTGCAGTGTTTTTGAGTGTATTTGTTTGGAAATTTTTGTTCTTTTTGAACTCCTTCAACAAGAGTTCATTTGAGAAAGGAAGAAATTATGACAGTGTTGCTGGAGTTTATCTGAAAGGATGTAGACAGTTTTGCAGCACTCCTCACTTTTTTCCTCATACGCTTTTTCATTAGCTGCCTATTTTGCACCTCTTGCCACAAGGCAGTGAGCTTCCTGTCCAAGAAATTAAATTTCATCCACAACATTTCATCTTTTCTTCTTGGCTGTTGTGTGAGCTTGCATGTTAGGCAGAGCTGGATTTCTCTGCCAGTGCTGTGGCTCAAGTTTCAGCATGTTACATTTCTTGGATCACCCTATAGAACATCAGCATACATTCTGAAAGTGTGTGTGATGGAGACCTTCTTCAGCCCTTTTAAAAACGCTTAATTTGGGATGGGTTTCATTTGGATTTCAGTGTAAAATAAGCATTGTTTGTTGGCTCATGTCATTCTTGAAAAGCCATATAGGTGCCATGTCTCCAAGTTGTCTGTCTGCATAAGCTATTTTCCAGGCAGTGACAGCACTTCATTTACAGAAAGCACTGCTTGTGATATTTCTGTAGGCGTTAAGAATAAAGACCTTGCCTATCATCTGGACAGCAGAATGTGTGTGTGTGTGTGTGTGTGGAGGGCTTGACACTGGTTAAATATGATTGCTGAGAATTTTAGTAAAGAGAAAAGACTCATTGCAAGTCTTAGATGTGCCAATAACAGGTTGTTCTACTCAGCTGTAGACTGTATTGCAATGGTTTTTGTCATAAGTCATAATTTTTTGTTACTTCTCCAGTTCACTGCATTTTTAGGCTGTTCCTGCAGACAAATGACACCTTGTAGGTAGCTAGGTGTTAATGGCATCTCTGGGGCCACAGGAATTCATGCAGTGATGGCTGGGAATGCAGCCCTTTGTCTCCATGATGGACTTATCATGGTCCTTTGCATCTCCTGCCTTGCCAAAACCTGTCCTCAGGTACCTTCTGTTTATCCTTCTTCCCCTGCCCCTCCTGTCTGAGAAAACTGACTCACAACCGGCTCTTGTACAGTACCCGGAGGCGGGTGAAAAAACAGAGATGTTTCTCCTTTTACAGCTCTTGTACTAGTCCCTTTTATTTGTCAGACCAGCTGTACTGCTACTTGGGAGATGTTTGTGTTGGAAGCCCTGCTGTTTCTGGGAGCAGGGAAGATAAACCATACAAGCTGCTGGCAGACATCAGGGAGAGGGATTTGAGCCAAATTGCTTTAATGGACAGTGGAAAGATTAAACTTTGCAATAGACTTTAAGCTTTGATTTCTTCTTCTTCCCTTGTTTCTCAACATAATCAAAGAAAGGGAGGAGGGAAACTTGCCCACAAAGAGGATTCTGGATGAGCAGGGGAACTGTGAGATGGTTCATACAGATCTCAGAGAAATAACCTCACAGAAATAAGGAAGCACACAGTGTAGTGGACAGGTAGGGATGGACCATTCAGCAGATTGATCTTGAATTCGGTCTTGCTGTTTTGGTTCTCCAGCGCACACTGAACAAGGTGAAAGAGAGCACTATGAAAATGTAGGTGGAATGTAGGCACTACTAGGCAAAATTTTCAAAAATTTTGTGAAATAGGGGCCTAGTTATTACTTTTAATGTGATTTCTATCTCCTCCTCCTTGTACACTCAAAATCCATCCTCGGTGTAATTTCTACTTTCTGATCTTAAGCCTGCTCACTGCAGTTGCCACTTAGCGGAGGAGTTTCACCTATGTATTAACTACAGGAGTCGATTTTGAATATCCTTGCATGGGATGCAATGGAAATGAGCACGGACTCTATTAATATCCATTCTTACGTAAACAGAATCCATTTTCTTTAATTCTTCAGCTAACGAAACACTGTGGGAACAACGGAGTCCAAAGCTTGGGAATTACTCTACAAGGAAGACTCTCAGTGTTTCTTGGCAAAAGCTGCTTTATACACTAGGCTTACTTGGTAAGAGCCAACAGTAACAAGGTTTTATTCTGGACAGGAGTTCAAATAAATAGACACTGAATGTTTCTGCCTGTCTTTGAACTTTGCACACACAAATCCCAAAGATTATTTCAAAGAAGGCTTAATTTTGTCTTATTAGAGCCAGATACTCAATTGTGGGGGGTCTAATGAAAGAAAAGAGGAGTTGGAGTCCCAAATGAAAAATCTCTCATTTCTTTATTTTCTTCCAAGAATGGAAATATATTCTGAATTCTGTGCTGCCAATTTGCTTAACATAAAAAGGCAAAACCAAAAGGCAGAAGGTGACTGAGGTGACTTACTCTGCAATAATTGGATTTCTGTCATCTGTTGCTATTAAATTTTTATTAAAGCTGCTGTAGGAGCAGCTGAGTTGTGTCATAAATAGTGCTACAAGTCAGATATCATATACACAATGTTTCTTGGGTTGTTGAAGACTGCAATGGATTCATTAAGTGGCATTAGATTTACTATTATCGCAACTTCTATGGTGTCCTTTAAAAATTTTTTTATATGCTTGTATTGAGTATGCATATTAGATGAGAACTTGGATATCTCCAGTATTGCTCCAGTATTGTATAATGTGTATGTGAGGCCTCACCCTCATACATCCATCTATACAGTACTTCAAGGCAAAGAAAGCAGAGGATGGTGAACTTGTTCAGTACATTAAAAAGTGTATGTGTGATTTCCTGTTAGAAAGAAACACTTTAGTGTTTGTTGTCTGGCTTCAGTATGCAAGATCTTTTTTTATTATTATTATTTTTCTTTTACATCAATAATGTGCATTTTCAGACTTCATTACCAGCATCTATAGAAGTATGTGGCAGTATTCTGTGCCCTGATGTGCATTGCTGAAGGAAAGTGGGGAACTCTCTTCCCTAGTGGCTGCTTAGCTGGGCTGAACACTGATAGCTCGGTGAATGTGATACTGGTACCTTGGTGTTCCTGACTGTCAAAATAAAACCAATATAGATGCTGCTTGGTGCTGTTGCTTTGACTCAGGACATGCTACTTACAAAGACCTCTGCAGTTTCTTAGGACTGCCTCAGGCTGAATATTATTTCAGTATAAAGATAACGTAATTAGAGATAAATATAGGGAGAAGATGAATGGTCATGTTTATTCTTGGGTTGTTGTTGGGGTTTTTTTGCTAGACAGTACAATCTAGTTAAGAATGACTTCAGAATGTAATCTCACATACTAAAAAGCTGCTGCAGATCTGACAGGAATTAATGTGCAAGAAGGTAGGGATCTGTTTCTCCTGTGTGTATTATTCTTCTCCTCCCTTCATGAAATCCTATCTTCGCCCTACTCTGCTTTTGGATTTTAATAAAAAGCTGAACTGTGTTTCAAACTCAAGGGAAAAATGTGACCAATGTATCTTTGCAGTCTGCATGAAGCAGGAGCCTGTTTCTCTTGGCTTGTGCTTTTTAATTGCCAATATATTGTTGTTATAAGCAGAAATACTAATAGGAAACCAAGTCATCACTAGTTAATGCACTGACCTGCACAATTAGTTTTCAAATAAATCTGGATAGCTACTAGAGCCTTTATATTGAGTACACATTGCAACAATGGATGTGTAACAAGGTGATCTGTTAAGACCTATATACAAGTGCAACAATGAAAGAGATATCAATCTTCATAAATGCAGTGCAAAACTAAGGGAAATCTGTACCATATGTGCAGCATTAGTGACAAAAATGAGCCATTCCTAAGTCCAGAAATAAAGCTATAACTCTACATATGAAGAGGTTTTCCTAGATCCAAACATAATGAAATACATACCGTATTTTGTTAGCTGCTCAGAATTGTATCTGGCCACCTAAAAAACATTTCTGTGGTGGTTGAAAAGAGTATAGAATTTTGAAAGGAGACAAAAAAGAAGAAAAAGTATAAATAATAAAACAACTCAAAAGCAATAATCTTTAATTAAGAAAATAGTTAAATGAAGAAACAGTTTTGATTCTGTTTCCAAGGAATGTATACTATGTAAGGAAATAGAAGGTAATTATTCTAAGAACACCTGTGGTAAAATCATTAATTATGATCATTCATATAAAACTTAATTAAAAGCACATCTTTAATGCAGCAGTATGGTTTTCCCTACGTGCTGCCATGTGGGACTGACTGTCTTCTGCCCTCTCTGTTGTTTAAATTAAATAGCAACAAATAGCTAAGAATGTAGTTCTAGTTTTCTCTTATCTGCCTTACAAGCATATGAGTTCCAAAAGGAAGGTATTCAGAAGGAGGTAGTCTGCCCTTGTTAGAGCAAAAGAATGAGTCTCATTCTTCAATGCTATTGAAACAAGTTGCAAAAGTAACTGAAAGATTTGAATTTTATATGTCTATTGGAAACTGAGTTTGGCCATGCACCATTTTTGCTTCCATTTTCCTCCGCCAAGTAACTCAAGTGTACTGGGGAGTATTAGTATCCCCATTGATGGTTGATATGGCGAGATGACTTACTCTGTAAGACCTTCTGGTCTAGCACTGTGCTGAGAACAGCTACCAGATTGCCCAGGCTCTGCGGGGTGTGATGCTTGACAGTGGGCATAATGTGAGGAAATAGGAGGTAGGGAGGGAAATGTAAATGCAACTCTGCAGCTGACATCTAGTGATGGAAGGTGGCATTCAAAATGGCCAGTGGGTTAAAACAGCTTCTCTTTAAAGAAGTAACTTTTCTAGCATTGCCTACCTGGGAAGAAGGTGCTGACAGGCTCCTATGCCTTTTTGGTAATTAAGTATGGCATATGAAGGAGAGGAAAGAGTAATTTTCTTGGATTTCTTTTTTCTAGAAGTAGCTTAAGGATTTCTTGAAGGCAGAAAAGTTGGCAGATTTTGCAAGCCACAGAGGCCCTCTCATAGATCTTGCAAAATTTACAGGGTTGGAGCATGCTCTCATCCCAGATTGCTTTTCTGCATGTGACATTGACTTCCAAATACTGCATGATTTTTAAAGGCAAGACATTTGTTTCCAAAGCATTTCTGTCATTCCTAAACCAGAACATGCTAGGTTATTGCTCACAGACTCTGCTAACAGACAGTATGTTTCATGTAGCAGCAAGCTTCCCAAATCAAAGTTGGGGATATGGTGTTAAAAGCAAGCCAACCCCCACACTACTACAGTTACACATATTTCTGGTACACAAAACCAGACTGACCATGAAGTGTGTCCTCTCTCTCTCTTCCTTGCCCCCAAAAAGTCAGTTATGTTCTGCTACAGGCACAATAAGACAAATCAATTCTGAAGTTTATAGGTGAGCTATTACAAAGAACTTCTGAAAAGAGACTAAAAGGGAAGTGTTTGAACTCCTGTGTCTTCAGTGTATTTGTCTGGCTTGCTTGCAGTGTGCCAAAATAATTGTGCCCTGTGAGGAGATGTGTCACTTGAAATTTGAGGTAGGTAGTAAGCTGACTTCCAGGCCAGCTTGAACAATAACTGAAGAGGACAAACACTTCTTGAGTTGTTTGAAATTCGTTTTTAAGCTGTTGTGCAGCAGGCATTTGGAAGCTTCTCATCAGAAGACTATGACGAGCTAGAGGTGCTATGATTATACAATCTATGAATCCTACTGGGGGAAAAATCTCCTCAAAAATGCTTTTTGAGCACTACAATGAAGTGACATTGTAGTATATCATATTGCAGATCTGAAAGCGTGTGCAGGGGGAAGGAGAGCAGGACCAAATAGGAATGTAACATATAACTAAACTGAGGTTTTGGTATATATTGAACAGAGCAAGAACAACTTGGAAACTTTACTATATCCACATTTAATCGGACTGATTATAAAACCTGTTTAGGAGTCTAGTGCGTAATCATTGTGTTCACACACAGCAGTGAAGAGATGCTGAATTCACAGTTGCATTATTTTCAAGTTTTACTGGATAACAAAATGAGCAATGCCTTTTTTTTTTTCTTTAACCGACTGAGTGGAGTTCTTCAAGTTAAAAACAACTCTTACTGTTAAATGAATGACGTTTTTAAAACTTCGGGGTGTATGGGTTTTTTCCACAAACCTTTTACCTACTTAAAAATAACATGTCATTAAATTGACTCAAAAATCTGAGTTAAACTCAGGCAATAGCAAATTGACATAATGTTATAATACCAGAAAAACTTTATCTGTTCTAACCTCAGAATAAGAGAAAAAAATGCAGGAAACTAAAATCTCTGCCACTACTGATTTCTATTATTCAGCATGTAAGATCCATTGATAAATTGAGATTAGATCTAGAGACTTAACCAATTGTGGCACTGAATGCTAAACATCTTCCATATCAAGAGATATTTGTACTAATGTGTTTCAAGTTTTATTTTTGTAAAATTCTAATTTTCAAAGTTAATTATATACTTCAAGGTAAAATCATTGACATGTCAGGTCAAAATGTCTGTTAAAATGTCTATTCTGTTAAAAATATGAAATCTCTGTAGCAAACAGCACTCTAATGTTGCTGTTCAAAATATAGACAGAACACTGCAATTGAGTAAAATAGGTAATTACAACTGTAAGATACACCTCTTTTTTTTTAAATACAAAAATAATTTGATGCAAAAAAACTTGATGGTGAAGCAGGGATCATTACCATGCTGATTTACTTAGGGCATTCTTGAGGCTATATAAACTCAGACTGTTAAATGACTAATAAACATAATAATGAAATAGTTTTGAAATAGAGTACTGAACACTGCAACGTTACTAGGCATTACAGTATAATTGCAATAAAAGGAGAAGAACCTGAAGTTTGTAGTGATTATTGTCAATTATATGTACAGAGAAGATGCATATAAAATGTATACAAATATATACATAGTTGAGGTTTGTTTTGATTTTGAACATAAATTCCAGCTCCTTGTGCCTGGAGGTATCAAGGTAGCTGGAGAGTAGCTGAACCAAGCAATGCCAGGCATTAACTCAGGGCTTACAGTACCTATAGGATGTCCATTAGGTTTTTTCCTTGTAACAGGTCTTCTCTAAAAAATGTATGTTTTAATAGATTATCACATGTATTCGCCCACAGCAGCTTATTCCACTATTCTAAGATGCTGAAGTCGTCAGTACACACAACCCTTTTTTGAGTCTTTGAGTAATATCTTCTCCTGCAGCTGTGCTCTTATGGTTGCTGTCTTTCATAGGAAGCCAAAAAGGACTATTTTCGTAACAAAGTTTAATGGAACAAATCGAGGAGGTGTATTCAAAACACAGTGGGTAAGGCAATGGGTTATAAACACATGCGTCTTTGGAAAGTTCTACCTTAACCTTAAATACTCCTTTCCCTGGGTTAGGTGAGTTTGAGGCTATCCACTAGACTTCTTGCATTTTTAGATTCTGAAGAAATATTTCCTCAATGGCACTGTTCAAAAGAGTAGTGTATTCTGTGCTGGCTTTGTACAGCGCCATCAGAAGAGGGAGAGAGAATTCTTCAGGCAAGCATAATGCAAGCTTTCACGTGGGACCAGTGGTGGGAGATGTGCGGGACTGCAGGAGAGAGAGCAGACTCCCCTCACCCTCTGCAAAAATAAAGCTCTGACGCCTTTCAATATTCTTTGTTCGTGACGGGACAGAGCCTGGTGGAGTCATCAGTATATATATATATGTATATATAAAAAAGCTTCAGGTGAAAATATTCCCTTTAGTACTTAGTTTCTAACTGGCATTTTCAAGACAGTTTGGAAACTTCACTTGTTTTTAAGATCTGGAGGTTATAGAAAGAGTAGAAGGTTTATTATATATTGCCTCAGTGTACTGATTGAAATTAACCTTTTGCATTGCAGTCTCTTACATAAAATAGGCTACTGTATTGTTTAACAAGTGGATTCTCTTAGGCTTTTTTTACACTCAATTCAAATAACAACTTGATCGAGTGCAACAGCTTTGTGAACCATCCCCCAGTGGTTTAGCTGTTTGTGGAAGAGGTCCAAAAATCCAGAGCCAAAGTCTAATTTTGCAGTGGAAATGAAAAAAAAAAATCAGAATCTTTGTGTGTCTTTGTGATGCAGAATATTTTATTTTTCAGACCTGTTCTCCATTTTTGTTGGCTTCAGTCTCCCTTGGTTTCAAGTGATACATTTTAAATTTGTTGAAAGAATTGTTAATTAGCACAATTTCTTATGCTAACTGCTAACTGCAGAGATCCCTAGAGAAATCCTTGCTCTTATTCAGAAACTCATGTGCAGATAAGAAATAATTAGGCATGCTAAAGGTGTTGTGATACAAACAATGAAGTTGTGTGTGCTAGCTCAACTTGTTTATAGTCTGTTCCGTTCCTATGGAGAGTTTATTTTCTCTGCAGGTAGTGTCTAGTTCAGGCAGAAAATGCTTAGTGACCCTTTATTGAAAAAGGTCCAGAGAAGAGCATGGAATAATTAAAAGCTGGTTGTTATAGAGAGAGTTTGGACAAGAATTATGCAGACTTTGACCTACAGGAACTGTAGTCAACACAGAGAAAGGCATGGATGTGATCCCCAAGCGATTGACAAAATATTGGATCAAGGTCAGAGTAAAATACGAGAGCTTCATTAGAAGGAATGAAAACCACCCCCCACTGGAGTATGAGCAGATGGTTAAAGTGTGCTCTTGGGCGAAACAAAAAAAGACTTGGACCCAGCCTTCCCTTTCTGGGTGAGTGCTGCGGCCACGGAGCTGGAGCAACTGAGCGTTTCAAGACCAGCAAATAGTTCAGGTTGGAAGGGTCCTCAGGAGGCCTCTAGTCCAGCCTCCTGCCCCCAGCACTTCCCCTCGGTGCCCTAGCATGTCTGCAGCGTGCAAAAAGGTATACTGGCTGGTAAATCTAGCACGCTGTGGTGCTGAAAAATGAGAATTAGTACGTTGGGGATCAGAATTTTCAGTTTAACTATAAATTCCCTTAGCTGTAAATAAGGAGTCGTAGTTTTAAGACTTAGATGCATGTGTTAGGGATGAAGAGCAAAGGCAGAAAGTGCATGCTGTGGTAGGCTTTCCTTTCAGCCCAAAGCTAAGCCTGGGGTTCCCAGCTGGCTTTCTCACAAAGTAAACCATTGATTCAAACTGTTAGGCTCCTCATCTTCCTTTTCACCTGAGCATTATTAGTATTAGTTATGTAAATGAATGGAAATTGTGTAGTGCAGTGCTGTGCATCAAATTTCTCTTGGCAGGCACTGCATGCTCCAGTGGTTGGGTGGTATGTGAAAGACTTGGGCCTTGCTTTATTTAGCAAGGCAACCTACTTAGCAAGCATTTAGCATATTTAAGTTCTTAAAGTTAAGCACATGCTTAAGTGTTTTACTGACTTGATGCCTAAATCAGAGGTTTTCCATTTTTATGATAATTAATTTGAGGTTGCTTAAGGTCTGGGTTAATAAAAAGTTACTTGATCTCTTTTTGTGCCTGGCAAGTTCTTCCTGGGTAGCTCTGATTAGCTGTATAGTGCCTGTTTCACTACTATGAGATAACTACATGACAGATGTAATTACAGCAGCACTTTTATGTCTGTACTGCAAAATGATGAATGTTTGTGATGTCCTCATTTTCCAGATTAGGTTATGACAATCAGGCAGGAAAAATCACAGGGGATGAAAGGATACAAAGTGAAAAAGTTTGCAAAGCAAGACAGTTTCCCGGTTTCTAATTACACCTTTAACTGTATGGGGTCCAGATAACACGAAATCTAATCAGAACTGTATCTTCTCATAAAATAAATAAAAGTAGTAAAGCTGAAGTCGTTCAAAACTGAATCGCAGTTCTGTCTTAAATAGCAGAAGTGCCATTTAAGCATTCTTAAAATCCCTCCTACTTGGCTACTATTTCTTACAGATGCTTCCCATATTCAACTAGGAGCTCTTACTATTTTGAATTTATATCTTCTGTTTGCCCCAAGGGTTACTAATCATCATAGCTTTTAAATTGTTAAAAATTCCAGGGAACTTTGAACAGGAGAGATTTAATGTGTGTTGTAGATTGATGTGAAAAGATGCAGATTCAACCTCTCCCAGAGAGTGGAGGTAATTGGACACAGGCTTCAGCAGCATCAGAAAGTTTGGGCTTGGGCAAAATATTCTTCTGTATCCAAGTTGAGGTCGCCCTATTGATTTGGATTTATTACCGTTGTGTAATACCAAAAAGTTAAAAACAAGAAAGACCAAAACCTTTTACCACCCGTTCAAGCAGGATTACTTTTTCTATTGTATTTTTCAAATAAGATGCTATATACATTTACCCTTTCTGGTCTATAGAGTTTTGTTTAGTATACTTTTCCTTTATTTCTGTTCCTACTGAGTTAATGTACTCCTTTCTCATATGTAGAAAGAGGCCATTAATTTAGTAGTCTTTAAAACATATCATTTCAGCATTTTAAGTGTGACAGCTTTTTCAGCTATTTCTGTTAGAAGTGTGTTAATTAATTTTCTGTTCCCTCAGATGGGCTGTGAGCTAAGCAAATGATAGGATGCAGTCTCAAGCATGACAAGAAAATTAGAAACATTTAAATGAACAAGTATTTATGAAATAATTTATCCTCCTGAGAATAGACAAGAACAGCATAACTGAACATTGGACCAAACTGGTCTTGAATTGCAACCCAATCTTCTATATTTTCTTTCTTTTCTCTGTACAGAAAGATAACACAGAAGATGATAAAAGAAACAGACACATGTTATTAAGGTAGGATGAAAGCACCTGATATTTAAGTATTGCTTGGAAACTTTCATTGTCACATAGCAATATGTATAATGTACTACAATGTAATGATTGTTAGTTTGTTGGGGGAATAGCCTAAAAAGCGAAACTTAGAAGAGTCTTACTGCTAATGTGTATCAGTTCCAGACAGATAAATAGAGACCCAACAGACTAATGTCTCATGCTGACCTCAAACAGATGTTTTATTCCTGATACTATTTATTCTATATGTAGATATATTCATCTGTTTTTTTCACTCTGTTTATAGATATCTATGTCATGGGTCACCCGTTGGTGTTTCGTAAACTGCAAGGATGAAATGTCTTGTTTCAGGTAGTGTTTCTTGGGTTTGCACCTGTAAATTCTTAGTGCTGGCTGGCACTGCAGCATCACATCAACAGGCTAGGTTACAGTCAGAGTAAATGTACTGTAAATTATTGTGTATGCTCCCTCTAGAGAGGGTGAGAAAGGTAGCTGTCAAGTCATCACCTTGAAAGCTTCCTGTCAAAGAGGGCTAGGGTGACCGATGACTGTGCTTTATGCAGGTGGTTAAATTTAGTGAAGAGAGAAAAATTGAAGTGCACACAAAGCTGAAATTCCTTGCTGTCGTTCTATCAGACAGGTTTGGCTGTTACAAGACTTGTGTTTATGTAAGCAACAAGCATTATGTTATGTCCCAAGATCCAGATTTCCTTGCATCATTTCTCTGGTATTTGGCTTGGGGACTGTCTGACCACTGACCATAGCTTAGCCAAAAAAAATCTCTTAAGGGAATATTTTTGCCTCTAAGGCTTAAAAATACAGTAGTGTCTTACTCCGTTTGAATTTTGGAGCATAGATCCTTGGACTAACCTAGTAGTCACTGGAAAATCATGGTACGTGTTTCGGTCTTATTTTTTGTGGGGGAGAAGTGAAGGTGGGGGGCTGTTTTGAGATTCCACTAAAGCATCTTAGTGGAGGCCAAGTTTATTATGCTCTACAGTGGAAAAGCAGAAGAAAAGATCTTATGGTTCAGAGGAATGTTAAGAATTTCCCAGATACTTTGGAATACCATACACTGCTAAAGTATCCCACTTAATATTCTGCTTGCTTTGCCAGAAATGCAGCACATTAATAAACCCCATTAGTTAGGAAATAGCTTTCTGAGTGAACCGGGAGAGATAATTGGAAGTTTTAGGCAAAACTGTTGAAGCAGAGACAAGCTGGCATCTCCCAAAAGCTAATCAAATACTAGTGGAGCAATAAGAAAGTATAATACATATTTGGGAAACAAAAGTCAAGGGGAAAGAGTTGAAAAGATACTACCTCTATTTGCTTGCAGATAATACCTCCTTGTGGTGAGCCTTTATCACCACAGAAATTACCAAGCACTATTGAAATAATCATCTCTTTGTGAAACGGTGTCTTCCAGAACCATACTGACTGTTCACATTTGGTGGAGGACTCATATGTAGTCCTAATTCATTTCTGGATCTGAGATATAATATAGAGTTCAGCAAATAATAGGATTTCTGGACATTTTTTTCCTCCAATTTTGTTCCTAATGGAACAACTGGGATTTTTTTTTTTCCTGATCATATTGAATTTAAAACATTCCCATTCAGGTTATGGAGCAGGCAGGTTTCAGTATCTGCAATGAATGTTTTTATAAATAGTGGAACGTATCAATAAGGAGATAGGAAACGTGCAGTTTCAAACCTACTGGAGTTAGAGTATTCTTCTCAGAGATTTGAGATCAAATTCATTCAAACACAGGGGGAAGTTAAAGCCAAGTTTCCTACCTTAACGTTTTGCCAAAAATTTGGGTTTTTTAAAAAATGTTCTCATCCTCAAGTATTTTTTTTACTCTCTCTGCCATGATTTTTGCTCTTGCTAAATGAAATTTGTGCAGCAAGTTCAAACCTAATTTATGTGTGCTTGTGGACAGCTAGATCCACTTATCTTAGAGAATCTAGTGTGAATCTGGCATTCTTTTATAACCAAGATGTGGTGAAGATCAGCAAAAGGCAATTTTTCAGGAAAAAAAAAAAAGCTTTAAATATGCCTGTCTTAGAAGCAGTGCTTTCTTATTTGCTTATTAGGTATCAACCAGTGGCCCAATTGCTGATACAAACTTCCTCAATTGTTTGTTTCTATTCAAACAAAATTAAGCAAATGCTATAGGTAAATGTTCACTTTGCAGACTCTTGTCCCAGCTGTTTGTTACTGCCACTCCATTGGACAGAAAACACATAGCAATTTGCTTCTGGCAAAATAAGATGGACTAACTGTAATCAGTGGTTTGAGATAGCGTGGCTGATTCTTGTCTAAGCAGAATGTGGAGCACCCAAATGAAGTGATGTGATCTCCAGCCAGCAGGGGCACTACCTACATTGAACGGCATTTCTGGTTTTAAAAAATTACCTTGCGTTGCAAAATGGTCACTTCTGAATCCACCTGTCAGACGTGAAAATCTGACAGTCTGTCGCCTAAAAAGGTGTATACTGTACAAAGACAAATACTCATGAAATAAATATATAGAAGAGATAACTGTAGCATTAATTTCCTGTGGTGGGAATAGATATTCTGATTATGAAACCTGCTCTGGATACTGTGAAGCTTATTGCATCAGAGCTGAAGTGCTGGTATTTAGTTAGCATAAAATAAGCTTTCTGTTAAGGCTAATTAAAGTAATCAAACATACCATGAACACACAGTTAAGTGCTACTAAAAAGTTGATTTAGTTCAGTGTCCAATTTCTCAGTAAATACATCAGTAAAGAAGGACATTATCCAAGGATACATAACTGTGAAAGGGCAGTAAATCTATTTCAGCTTTCCTAAATTCATGGATAGCTCTGAACTGAGAACAGGGTTAATTATCATGCACCTGCCTTCATATCATTGGCATTAAATATGGGATTTGTTGATTAGTGTGCTTATGTGCTGTTGCTAGTTTCTTTTATGATATAAACATTCTCAGATAAAACTGGATGGTGTTTCCCTTTTTCAGGATTTGGGCTATACTGTCTTGTTCTGTATGAACTTGATAACTTCACTTTTATCAAATCCCTTTTATCATGGGAAAGCAAAGATGATTCACACTTTTGATTAACGCACTACTAATTTCTGTTACTCTAATTTTGTGTAGAAGGAGCTTTCTTTCATTTATGTGGTTTAATGTTGTACCCTTTCAAAGTAAAGCAGTGTGCTTCCATAAGATACTATTAACTGATTTTCTGTTTTGTTTCAGAGTGGCTTAACATGATTGCATGTGCAAATCTGTCAGCTAGGAGATGTGATTTACAAAAGTGTGTTTGACGGATGTCTATCAGTATGCTTAGCAAGGCAATACCAACCTCTTTAAGTTTGGTATTAAGGGCAAATAAAACTGTCTTTCTCTGGATCAGACTACTAGCATTTATGGGATTCTAGAAATGTTGCTTGGTATTTATCATTTAGGAATAATTAAGTATGGCAGATTCATCTTGCTAAACTTTGTGTGTTGCTACTACTTTTCATGTAAGAGCTAATTGTTGTATCTAATTAGATTTAGCAGCTCTGTTGCCTAAGTATAAGGACAGCTAAAGGAATACCCAGTGGCAGTGAGCTCTGCACTATAACCAGGGTAGTATCACTAGTCTGAATGTACATGATGCCAAATATAGCCAAACATAGTAGGCATAAATATTATAATGGCCTAATGATATTTATGGAAGATTTTCATCCTGCCTAACTCCATTATACATTTCCATGCCAGTATAACCCTCCAGTCTTCTTTGACAAAGATGCGTGGAGAAAAGAGCCAAAAAGTTTAGAGTATAAAATACTAGCAGTATACAACTGATAAACAGAAATGCTCAGTTACAGTTGTACATGATTACCTTGCCTTACCTATCAAGATTAAGTTTTGTCAGACGTTGTCTAGAAATTATAAAACTAGCAAGTCGATAGTGAAAAGTTTGAAATCAATGAAATGTGTCTTGAAGGAAGGGATCACAAGGTTGATGTTTAATTTCCTTCTGTCTCCCTCCAAATGTGATCTTCATAAAATATGCAAATGAAGTAGCAAAATTGGTAGGAAAAGGCAAATGTGTAGTAATACGTTCTAGAGTAATTTTTTCTGATCTGATCTTAAATTTATTTTTCTGGTCACAGTTTGTATTTTAACCTGTGATTTGTTGTTGTTGTTGTTGTTGTTGTCTTTGGGTCAGAAAAGTTGATGAGAATTTAGAAATCTGTGGCTATACAGTAGGCCTTAGGTACCAATGTCTTTTGCAATACACTGCAATTATTTTTTGGGTGTTTTCCTTGTGCATGAAATACAGAAAATGGAAAAGTTGGTATTGATTCTTTCTTGACAGAGAAGTAAATGATAAAGAAGATAATCAACAAGTGCTGTTGACTTGGCCTTCTTCTCCCAAATACCCTTTTTACATCCTCTGGTTGAGCATCTTGAAAAGAATCCAGTTTTGTTTGTCTGCCCATATGTATACACACCATACATGCTTACTTCAGTATTAGCTGAAGTAATGCAAAATTCTCCATGGTGCTTTTTTCCTTTTGTTTTGAGAATACCTGTAGTTTGTTTTTAGATTTTATTCTGCTTGATATGAATGAAACCAAAAAAACACCTAGTTAAATTAAAATTCATCCACATAGCCTTTTGTGCTAGTAGTTAACTAAATCAGCTTAAAATCACTCTGCTGTCATGTGTAGGTGCACACTTATTGGATGTCACTGTGTAACGTGATCTGCTCCCCCTGAATTCAGCTCCCTCGCACCTGTTCAGAAAGACCTGTTTCAGTTGCTGGTAGGGCTGTACGCTGTATGTACCCCTTCCGTTACAATAGTCGTGCTAATGCAGGAGAGGCAATTCTGGCTGTTTTGGGCCTTGTCTATGGGCACGCAGGGGCAGATCCAGACTAACTGGTTGCATGTGCATCATCTCTGATAACTCACTGTGAATGATTATAACCAATTATGACCTGCTTTCCAGAGCTGGCTGGCCAGAATCAGCTCAGCTCTGCCCTACTTCTGCATGTGTATATCCACTTTTGAGTCCTATGTACTGATCTGGGGTATGCAGCAGTGAAGATTTCAAGTGGTTTTGATGAGGATGCAGTCATAAATTATGTAACTGAAATGCTTTGTGAGTATTTGTGCCAAATGCGCTTATTTTCAACTTTCACTGTTGGAAGAAAAAAAGGAAGGAATTTTTGAGTATTTTCCAAATGGAAATGAATAGTTTTCATCTAGTTTCTAGTAAAATTATCCAGAAACAACTGGCATATGTGCAAAATCTTTGGGAAGTTTTACTGGCAGTCATTATAAAATGCAGTTCAGTGGGTTCATTTTCAGCTTTGGGGGTTTGACAGTAGAACTCTGCAGAAGTTTTAGATTACCACATTTTAATGTGCAAATATAATTCTCCAAATTTCCCTCATTTCTCTTAAAGAGAAGTCATCAAAATTTGCTGACATTTCACTCTTTCTTCAGAGAGCATGGCAGCCCAAGGAAATAGCAGTTTTACAGAATTTATGTCAATGCAAAGTTTTACTCTAATTGCTGTCAAGTAGCTTATTTTCACAGCTGTAAAGCAGGTGTCTGTTTCTCAGTATAACTAGTGCTACAGTAAATTCAATGAGAGAGTACTAATATCCCTGAAAGCTGAAACAACTTTGAGGATCGTGAGTCATATCAGCTGTGTGGGTGGAGCTGAAGAAACAGAATCACATAAACTATTTCCCCATTGATTTCTTAGGAAAATACAGTTTATTTAAATTAAGAGCTTTGGGTAGTGAGTGTAAAAAGAGAAGTCAGTCCAATTTACACTAGAGATTGTACTGAGCTAGCAAGACTGGGAATTCCTCCCAAGTGTGAGGTTAGACTTCCTTTACTTCTAACTTGCACAGTCTGTCTCTCATCTTAATGAGTCCCGTTTCAAAGCTGATGTACACGGGCACCTTTCCTTCCTGTAGTGGGCTGCGTTTCTGGATCCAGCTGGTGGTGTATCTGGGCTGGGAACTGAGTTTGATCACCTTGGACGGTAGAGGCTTTAATAGTACAAGCTGTGTGAAGCATTGCAGGGAACCATTTTGTGGTACTGGAACAATAAGATATTTTTTCCTAATTTGAGATTGTTAGTGACTGTCTCATTTAAGTCTACTGTAACTGATTGTATTTCTATTCAGAAAAGTTTTATGATGGCATGTAACTTGCTAAGCCAAAGCTGCATTTGGTCTTGTTTTGCTGCACTTGAAAATTCTGCATGTGGGTCTGTAACAAAATAAAATTCTTTTCCAGAGAGACCGTAAGCCAGTTATGGCAACGAGAGGAAAAATACTGGAGACCTGAGTCAAGAAGCATGTTTCCAGATCAGAGCCCTTGTTGAAAAGAGCGAATTTCAAACATATGTTAAATATACTTTAAATTACAGACTTAGATTCCTATGTCTGTAATTTCAGATACATTTAAGACTTCATTTCTTCTAAGTTTTTCTCTCTTCTGCTGTTGCTGCATCAAACAAAATCTGCCTGTGGTGTGAGAATTCTCAGCTAATTGGGCTTTCTAATTACTGTAAAATTTGTCAGTACTTTAAAGCATGTTGCTGTTGTGTGCTGTAGCGATAGTGTAATTAAAGCATATGCAAAGTGTATAAATAGCCAACTCTTATTTGCATGTACTTTTAAGCACATGCTATCCGTAGACCAACTCTTGGTTTCAGTGGTAGTGACGTTTTGGTGTCCGCAGGCAGTACGAAGGCACCAGGGCGATGCAGTGAACCTCCTTCTCCAGCCACCACTGCTACATAGAGGGAAGTAATGAGTAAATTTCTCTTCACACAGGAAGAGTGCAGAAGGAAGCATCTCAGAGCTGATTCTCTTTCCTACTAGAACAAAGTTAAGGAGCCAAACTCTGTAATTAATTGAATTTATCCTTGCTTTCTATCCTAGTTTCAGTATTTTTCATAACCCAGACTTCATTGGAAAGATGTATGAAAAGATTTTTTCATAAAATGAGTGCTATCAGTACAGAACATTTTAGGGTTTGTTTTTAATTTTGTGGTCCAGCTCTATGTGATCAGTTTATTTTGAGAAATTGTGAAGAGCTGTATTGCCCATTGACTTCATTACTGTCCTGCAGGTATATTTTTAAGAAGAGATGAGCCTGAAAAACAGCAGATTATGAATTTTATGAAATCCTTTCTCGCAAATGGCGCTTAAGAGCTGAGTTTTCTTTTAGTGTGGCTTTAATGCTCTTTGTGGCACAGCAGGACTGTCAAGAGAATTTGAAAATTAAAATATACGAATGGTCATAAAAAACAGTATTAATGTTATTTTCCATGATTTTCCATGATGTAACTCTGGATCCAGTCTTGCTTTATTATAGAGATGAGAAATTCAGCAGGTTGGGAAAGATTTTCCCTGATATTCCTTGATGCTTTTTTTGATACTACAAGTAATTTAGTAATTGAGAGTAGTGACACGAAAACTTGAAAACCCCTCTTAGCCCAGGAAGGCAGGCATGTTAGATAGTTGCTGCAACACACTGCAAAACACTTGCAGAGAGTATGGCCAGAAAAGACATTCCTGTTCATTTCTCTCTGATTGCCAAAGAAGGATGTGCAAAGGAGTCTAAGATTATTCCTCTCATTCTTCTTCCCCTCAAAAAAGGCTTCTTATCCAGACCAGAGACTCCTCTATCTGACTTTTGCAGTCAGCTTCCTTCAGCACAAGAAGCAGCTCTGGCAGTCAGTATTCCTCAGGGAATGGCCCTCCCTCCCTTCCTCCTTCCTCTTCAACCCTCTCTTCTTTGAGCTCAGCTTCTGCAATTTTGCTATAGATTTTAAAAATATATCAGTCTATTCCTTCCTCTGTCGGGGCTCACCATTCCTTCTCAAGACAGAAATTTAGTATAATCGTCTTGTAGTTAATTCTTCGTTCTCCAAGAGCTTGACTTTTTAGATTTGCTTTGTACTCTCCGTTTCACAACTGATTTTTCATTTTCAAATAGCTGCATCATTCTCTTGTCATGTTTGGCTGTGAGTACTTAATCCAAAAATGTTCCTTGATAAAAACTTCTTGCGACCCGTATCTCTGCAAGGTGTTCTTTTTCTGATGATACGAAATGTTTTGGTGACACTTCATTGAGTTTAAAATGAAAAAGTTTCTAGCCAGCTTTTCACTAGAGGAAAAGTGTTTTGCAAGTATTACAGCTGACCGGTAATGCTCAGTGTGGTTGTGAGTCTTTTCTTACATATGACCAATGTCATAAATTTATCAGTAATTTTATATCTAAATGCCATCTGACACCCGAGTTTCCCCTGTGTTACTCAGTTAAAGCTGATTATGATATAAAATTACACCAGCATAGACCTACAAATTAAGTCTTAGACGGCCTTTCCTGTATGAGGTTATTGGCAAAGGGAAAAAGATTTGCTTTTGTTTTTGAGATGCAGTTCTGTGCCTTGTGTGGATCCTGTTGTGAATTAAGGTGTTTGTACTCTGTGGTCATTTCTTAAACCACGGGCTGCTATTGAGAAGAGAAGGTCTGACCCTGGCTTGTACTGTGTCTTTTAAGGGAAAACTCCTCTGTTGGTGAAAGGGGAAGAAAATATATTTTCCCTAGTTCTCTTTTTGAATCAGATTAGAGCTTTCCCCAAACATTTGGACGTGACTGGAAATAAAGTACGAGTTAACCCCTTGCTGTGTTTTAGGGCCTATGACAGGTCTCAGCAGCTTCCTACCAGTGTGTGCCCCTGCATGCCCGTGTGCCCGTGGCAGTGCTGCTGCACAGGCAGGGCAGCGTGGAAACCCTGATTCTGGTTTTGAAGCAGTGGTTTGATTAAACCCCTTTACGAGCTGATGTGGAGTTTTGATTTTACCCCAGTGTGTATGTTGGCCATTTTCTTTGTATCCGCTTATAGGTAACTGATGCGTTTCTTTTGTAGACCGTGTGTGACACCTCAGTATTGAATGCTGCTTTTATGCTTTAGCCCAGGTGATATACTGACTCAGTAGTGGATTACTAACCTTGTTTTACTGTTGCTTTCTGAGGCAGCAGGCAGAATAACTGATCTGGTTGTTACATCTGGCTCAGCCAAGTATGTGCTTGGATGTGTAGATTATATAGGTCATATTCAATCTGCAATTTAACAGATGGGATTGTTATTTTTTCAGTGGCTGTTTGTTATTTTCTCCGATATTGATGATTTTTGTATGGAATTCTGGCACTCCTTTACCACATAGTTTTCCAAAGTATTTTTCATTTTTATTCAGGGCTTTTCAAAGCCTTGGCATTTTCATGTCACATATGTTACATATAAAAATTTTTCCAAATAATGTGGAGATATAGTGAAATTACACTTAAAGAGCCGTGACAAATTGTCTTCCATGTCCTTCAAAAAAAAAAAAAAAAAAAAAAAAACACATTTTTTTACAATATTTTCCTACCACTTCAAACCGTAAGCTTCATAAAGGCAAACTCTGTTTTGGTTTCATTGTATGTTGAAATGGATGTGTCAGCAGTAACATTTTTCTTCCTTACAGTAGTTTTCCATAAAAATAGCATTTTCTGGAATTAATGGAAAATTCGTGCTGAGCTACTCCATATTAGTTAGCTTTGCATGTCACCTCCAATGTTTCTGTTGGCTGACAAAAATGGCTGGTATTTTCTATTTATCAGTTCTTTTGACTCTTTCTCTGCAAAGCCCTGAAGCTAACAGTCTGCAGGTGGAACGTGTCAAATATTAAATGGAAAAGATGATTAATTACATTTAAAACAGGGAAGCTTTCAACCACATTGCTGAAATGTTGTTTTTAAATCAATTATGATTTCTAATTTGTTTGACTTGTTAGACAATTTTGAGAAATATTTTTATAACTTAGGTGAGAAGATGGATACCATTGAATCTTTTTATTCTTTTAATGTGAGCTCAAATGAATAATCATGTAGATATTTTAGATATTCTGACAGTTCTAGGAAGCAAACAATTTACGTGATGCAGTCTTGTTCAGTTTTAGGTTCATCGGGAAAAAAATTAGCTGTCTTTCAGAGAAAACTCTGAGAAGTCTGTTGCTTACATTTCCAGCTTGCTTTGTAAGACTATACAAAACTGACATCAGAAAAGACAATATCCTGAGTAAAATTCAGACAAGCTTGGTTTCCCTCTCTTAAAAATATATATCCTTCCTTTACAGGAAAAAAAAAAAAAAAAAAAAAAAAAAAAAAAAAAAGAAGAAGAAGAAAAAGGTTGAGCTAAGCCCTTAAAATTGCCTACTTACATCCTTTGTTTGTAGGTTAAACATTGCAGGTTAAAATACGATGTATTGACACAGATGCAGAATCTCATTAAAATTGCATCCTGCAGGTGTTTTCTAATGGAAAAATGTCTTTCTAATGAAATCAAAATTCCTCAATGTCCCAAAACACTCTATTTTTTTCCATGTTCCTCTTCAAAATGTCAAATTAATATTTTCTTTACTGTCTGCCTTTAAAAGAAGAAAATTGATGAGAAGCTTTCTGGAGAGTAACCCCAACCCTTTCCTCTCCCTTCCCCAATTCTATTTTGAATTCTCTATAATAAGAATTTCCCTTAATTCTGTGATGCAGAAAGTTGTTCTTCTCCAAACAGTTTTTTTTTTGGTTTTTTTTTTTTTTGGTTTTTTTTTGTATTTAAAAAGTACTTCTGTGTCCTCATCTGTTCAAACAATTGCATTCCTGTATAGGCCATAGTTTCCTGCAGGAATGGTGTGTGTCATGGTTTTTATTTTCCTTTTTGTTTTATTTTAAGCGTATTTGGTCAGAAGAGCAGGGTGTGCCCTGAAATACAGTAACAGGTTTTTAAATAAGCTGAATACAATTCAATTGGTAAATTGGAAGATTTTGTAGAATGCTGGCTTTTGAGACTGCTCGAAACCTACAGCCTGGTCCCAGCTGAGCTCCAAGAAAGAGCACAGAAGAGTCTGAAAGTTTGAGACTTGTAACAAAGCGTTATGGCTGTGCTGGGGAAGCAGGTGGTGGGGTGCAGCGCGGTGGGCTCCTGCACAACATCCGTCTGAAGGGCGCAAGCAGTGTCGCGCGTCGTGACACTGCCTAGAGGGAAGGGCCTGCGGTGCCGCAGCCCTGGGCCGCCCAGGAGCGGGTCTTCGCGCCTCGCTGCTGCCGAGGCCGCGGCGCGGACGAGGTGGGGTCGCCTGAGTCGGCGTGCAGCAAGCAGTTTGTAAGGTGTCCTGCAGTTTAACGCGCTGCCGACGGCTTGGTTAGTCCGTTCTGTGGAACTGAAAGGTGTGTGGCGTTCTGAAACATCTGAAAATGTTATGAAGTAGGCACCAGGAAAATACCAGAGTCTGACAAATGCTGCGTCAACATCCCACTTCATTCTTTGTCTCTGAAATAAACTTGCTCTGTCCATTTCAGTCATCTTTGAAGGCTTTTGCTCAGTTAGGTGCCAAAAAAGCCTAATTTTTAAATACACCTTTAAAGCATCAGTAGCTCGATTTACATTGCTATTTCTGTTCTGCTGTTTTCAGAGGTTTAACTGCAGCAATGGTGTGTCTCCTGCTCTGCTGCAGGGTGGTAGTTGAAACTGCTGCATAAAGAAGGTGAAAGAATAGTTTTGGACTGACTAACTCAGATTAGCTGTAGAATCTCGTGAGGATATGAACTTCGCACTAGGAGCTGAAGAAACACAGAGAATGTTAGCCCATGCTGGAGGGCTCACTACAGTGAAGAAGTGCCTGTGCCTGAGCTGACTTGTTTAAAGTTAGCTTGGCTGTATCTACGCTTTGTACTACAGTTGCGGCAGTGACCATAGTAGATGCGGTTGCATGTGCCCAGAAAGGTGTGCTTTTATCAAAGAGGAATCAAGTTATGCTGAAAAGACTTAGATGTAACCAAATGATAAAACTTCATGTTTAGTTTTTGTACTTTGTTGTGTAAATTGACTTTTTGCATCAGACTACAGGTATTTTCATATCAGTGGAATAAAAAGCCTAAGAAAGCCAATGGTCTCCTGGGCTGCATTAGGAAGAGTGTTGCCAGCAGGTCGAGGGAGATGATCCTGCCCCTCTACTCAGCCCTGGAGAGGCCTCGTCTCGAGTACTGTGTCCAGTTCTGGGCTCCCCAGTACAAGAGAGACATGGAGCTACTGGAGAGAGTCCAGCATAGGGCTACAAAGATGATCAGAGGGCTGGAGCATCTGCCCTATGAGGAATGGCTGCGAGAGCTGGGCCTCTTCAGTCTGGGGAAGAGGAGACCAAGGGTCTATAGACAGTGTCCATAAGTACCTGAAGGGAGGGTGTCAAGGGGACAGGGACAAACTCTTTTCAGTTGTCCCATGTGACAGGACAAGAGGCAATGGGCAGAAATTGAAGCACAGGCAGTTCTGCCTAAACGTGCGGGGGAATTTCTTTCCCGTGAGAGTGACAGAGCACAGGGACAGGTTGCCCAGAGAGGTTGTGGAGTCTCCTTCTCTGGAGATCTTCAAGGCCCGCCTGGATGCAATCCTGTCTACCATGCTCTAGGTGACCCTGCTGAGCAGGGAGGTTGGACTAGATGATCTCCAGAGGTCCCTTCCAACCTTACTGATTCTATGAAAAAGCTAAACATGTACTGACAAATTAATTTACTCTTCATAAAGCCATTACTGAATTTGAAAATGGTACTATGCCAACACTTAAGATAGATGCAAAGTTTCTTTGCAAAATTAATTACTTTTAAATGGTTTATTTGATTAGTAAGTATCTCTTGCAGTTCAATTTGAAATTAACAAAATGACTACTCACTCCTTTATTGCCTACCATTTATCTTAAAGTGAATACCTTTGGCTATACCTTTTTCATCTCAGCATCTATAAAAAGTGTATTTTATGAGAAAACTGCCAATTTTGCTGCAGTACTGTATTTTAGGATGTACGTTTGAGATCCAGTTTGATAACACACACTGGTATCCATCATCTAGAGTGTTACTAGACTACCCCTCATGTCCAGCTTACTGGTGCAGTCGATGCGTATGTCTGATTTGCTGACTCTTGCTTTCGGCTCTTCTTACTCTTTGCCTCAAATAAGGGAGTATAGGTAAACTTTTATTTCTTCTGAGGAAATGACTATTTTGTTACTCAGTAATTAGATGATACAAAATTCAGCTAAAGCTTTCTTTGCAAATATGGGAGAGCTTTGGATTTCAGCTATGTTTCCATTTCAGATCATGGCATAAGAATGAGTTTATCCATTTTTATCTGTCTTGAGCTTCTTGTTTTGCTTGTCCTTTTGGTTGTTAAGTCTTATGATTCAGGACAAAAGATTTTTGGCAGAAAGGTTCTTTTGCATGTTGCTGCTGACAAGGAAGATGCCTTGATTTCATGAAGGCTTGAGGTGGTTCCAGTGTCTTTTTTGCCTAATTTGAGACATGAGATTTCTGAGCGTTGATGTGTTCTGGCCTTTGTTTAATGTCATTCCCTATGGCAACTTTCAGTACACAGATGTATACCTTGAGTGTATTTCCAGCTTTTTCTTCTGTACGTTAAGGTGGAAATAATGTTTCAACTTTCAGTCAGACCTTAAATACTTGTTCTAATTGCTCCAGCTATATTTTATTATACCATCTTCTGTAATAGTGCTAACATTTTTGTGGTTAGCTGAAGTTTGGATTCCATTAAGAATAACTAAAAGTTCATGCCTCAGGCACTTTTTTAAGCCCCTCGAGATCAGTGCATCAATTTACACTGTAAGTGTGATCTTGACAACCAAAAGGTCTGCAACCTCTTTTTCCTTCATCTTCAAAGAGCACAGAAAATGGTGCAGAAAGAAACTCTTGGGTAGGTAATTTTCCTGTTGAAACACATGTATAAGTGCCATTAATACTAATGGACAACGTAAGTAGGTAATAGGGTCAAACAGTGCATGTATTTTGTTACCAGAATCATGTCTTATTCTGCTTGACTGTTGCCTATCAGGCAAGATCATGATAGTGGCAGGGGAGGAGGGACGTATTACTACTTCTGTTGGTTGTATTTTGAACTGTTCAGAAAATGCAAGAAATGGAAATTTTAGGGACAATGCTTTAAGGAGTTAGGTTTCCTGGCTCCCTGTGATTCCGATTAATTTTTATTTTGTGTCTGTTTCTGCTAGGAGATGGTTACTGGTATGAGAAATGTAAAGGGCAAAAGGAAAAAATTACTGAAGGTGCTTATTTTTAGGCAACTTCCTGTCCAGACTGACACAATATTTTCTCTAGTTATATCAAGAACTAAAAGCGATCTCATCATGAGATGTTTCTTCCCCAGCAAGGAGACTTTCTTCCTGAAATGTTCCAAGCCCAAGGAGTTTTTAGTCTGTGACATGCAGAAAGGTTCTAATGTGATATTTAAAAACCAAGGCAATAAAACAGGTTCTCATTGCAAAAATAGATTTATAATATCACAGTTGGGCAAGAATGTCTGATATGAAACTCCCCAGACATGCTGCTCTCAATTGTGGGCCATTAAATCACAGCTTGATACAAAAGATGCCCCATATATCTCCCCAAAGTCACTAAATTAATGAGAATCATCTTAGCATCTGACCATACACTCGGAAAATAATTGCCTTTCACTGAGACAGGCTGAAGAGTGGTGAAGGTTTCCCCATGTATAGTCATCTTCAAATTTTTACCAGTGCAATTTCAAGAAATTTTTAGTATTTGCCTTGAATTACCGTATTTCTGTCTGTCTTAGAAGGTAGATGTAGATACAATCTTAATTCTGCCTATGAATTTCCCAAGAGAGGCAGGGAAAATGATAGCCAGTGCCAGTAAAGGGCAGAACAAGCCTACAAGAAATGACCTGTAAATCCACAGTTAGCAGTTGCTTTTCGGAAGTGCCAGGGCATCACAGCTTCACTGAGTGAGCGAGAGCTGCCGGTGCCCCATCACCTAGCTGGGCAGCGCGCCTCCGTCAGCCTCTCCCTCCCTGATGCAGGACCTCTGGAACGAAATAATTTTGCCCCAGAAACCTACCTGTCACTAAAAACTAAATTCTCTGCAATGAGTGTTTTGCATAATGAGAAGAGAGTTTGAGGGAAAACATTAAGGTAACTTTAAAAGAGCAGGCACCCCCCCCTCCCCCCCCCCAAAAAAAGGGAAAAGAAAAGGGGAAAAACAAAAAAGGTTGAAGGGATGAAGTTAGGAAGTATGTTCCTTTAATGCACTTGTATTAAGATGCTAAATGCTTTAGTAACTTGTGGACTGTTGTTTGAGGGAGGATAACATAGACTAACAAATGCAGTTCTCCAGTGGCAAGTAAGATTTGACAAAAGAGCTATATATACCCAATTTCCAAAAGCATTATTTAACAGTTGGAAGAAACTTATCTGTTCAGCTCAAAGCTCTTAATGATCCTAAGATTAATGAATTAAAGCAGAGGGGAGAGCTGTAAGAAATGTTTGCTGCCTCAGAAGTCTCATTTCAGGAGAAAATGAAATGGCAAAATTTTCTTAAGTTTTTTGAAGAAAACTTTTGCTTTTGAAACAGCTGGTATATAAGGCCTTTTAAGAAGCAGCTCAACAGATTATTATTGACAGACTCTTTGCGTAGAATTTTTTATATTGAACAGTCGGCTTCAACTTTTTCATAAAAACTTCAGATAAAAGCGTTTGGCAAATCAGTGAGACAGGATAAAATTCCTTGAAGTAGTGTTTCCTAGATACTTTGGGGTATAGAATAATGTGTATGTGCATTAATTTTATTGATGGTTTCTTCTTTTTGGTTATTTTCTCGATCTGAAAACAGGCAGATAGAATTGCAGAATAAGGATGTACCTTTTTTATGTTCTCCTTCTGTCAGCCTGTTCCTTGGTACTGCCTTGAGTTTGTTTTTGATATGCTAATTTCACTGTAAATCTCGCTTTTTCTTGGGCTGAGACAGATATGAGTTTACTGCATCATAATTAATGAGCTATCAAAAGTTGTTTCTTATGATTTTAATATTTGAGATTTAAGAAAAAAATTATCTGGAGACTTTAAGGTATATAAGTAATAAATACAAAATAAGCAAACACCTGTATGTTTGTCCTGACTTGTCCTTAGATAATACTTGAGTTCTAGTTGTTTAACATTTAGTCCAAAATGACTTCAAGATGGTGTGGATGACACTGAGAAATGCAAGTGCTGGAGCTGAACAGTACATCATTTGCCTTGGGATACAGTCTTCTTTGTCAATTTATGCTCCTTTGCTATTGTTTTTTGAACATTTTGTTGTCTTGCTGGGGTATTTGTCACATAATACAGCAGTTTTTGTGGGGAACTAATGGAAAAATCAAAAGAGCGGTAGTGATGGAATTGGGAGGCATGGAGACGGCAGGAGCTAACTGCTATAGAAAGTTACTATATCTGTAGGTGGTGCTTTTGCATAGAGAACACACAGAAAACAAACACTGTTTACCAAAAAGTGCTTCTATAATTAGTTTAAATGTGTTGTGTATGTTCACCAACATGTCTGTGTTTACATAAAAATGAAATGGATTAAGACCCAGAATATGAAACGTAAATGTCAAATTCAGAAATGCCAGTTTCCAGAAACTTCAGCAAAGAAGAAGTTTCTCAAGCGGTTTAACATGGTTAGGCCTACTTATGAAAGAAATTTGTTCTGAAGTGTGTTTAGTGCTTTGCATTGGAATAGAATTTCAGCGAGTCTGTAACCATTCTGGCTTCCATTGAAAGAACGAAAAATTTACTTTCTTTGAGAATTACTGTGGTGGAAAATGACCTTATGCTTTTTGAAATGTTTTCACATTTTAGATACAGTACTGAATTTTCTTCTCTAATAACAGAAAATGGTGATACAGTTTTAGTGTTACATTTCATGATCTCTGGTACAAACATGACTATTGAAATGCTCTTGGATCAGGATATCGTAGGAAGCTATCATCCGGTGTCATTGAAAAGTAAAGGTTGATTGTACTTGGGTCAGCCGGAGGGATTCATAACTCCAGGGCAGCTGCAAAGGTCTCAGAATGTCAGAATCTATTCTTTTTTCAAACAATGAGGATAGAAAAAAGAAAGAGAAAAACCAGACACGGCACAACTGCTGCAGTTAAAAGGTTTTTGATTGCCTTTGTAAGGAAAGGGATTGTGTTAATATTTGAGAATGTGGAAAACAAAGACAACCATCTGAGTAATTTTGAATGTAGGTGTAGATATCTGTGATATGCTGGGAGATCCAATATTAATTTTGCTTTGTTGTTGAAATTGGCATAAACCTTAGCATCTGGGCTGTGTGGCAACAGGATGTACTCCATCACTTGGTAAGTGTCTCTATTGTTTAGAAAAATTGGGAATTTTTTTGCCACTCATCGTGAATGTTGATGTACCATAGAGATGACCTTGTTATTTCCTCTTTATGCTTTATCTCTGCTCATCAGCAGCACAGTGTTTTCACAGATGTTATCAAATACAGTTAGATACAAAAATGTTGCCATGTGTCTAAAGGTCCTTTTTTACTGAGAACATGCTGGCTTGCCAGATGTTGTCAGTTGTGAGTTGTTTCTGTTGTGTTTTTACATTGATGTTTATGAGAGCTGATTAGTCCCAAATGCTGAAGGAAGAGGAGGAACAGAATATGCTGCCTTAAGGACAGTTTTGCCAAGCTTCAGAGCAGGCGGTGGTGTGGTTCGAACCCTTCCAGAGGTGGGCTGGGCGGCAAGACCACCAGTTATTCTGAGCCCGTGGCTTTTTCACTGGGAAATCTGGCGTCAGCACCATTTCTTCTGCGAAACAGGGTTTTGGTGTAGGTGATGTGGGTGTTTGTGGGCTGTCAAGATGAGTTACAGCTCTGGTGTGCATGGTGACAGATGCTCAGAGCTGATTTTAAGCAGTGTGTTCCAAAGCACTACTGTAAAAAGAGATGTAGGTAATTAGGAGCCAAAATCTCAGTAATAGATTCAAACTCCCAGATCACTTACAAGCCACTAAAATTTTATACCAAGCTTCTGTGATGCCCTGTGATCCTAAAAAGCACTCATCACTTGCGTGGTGTTTCAGTTGCTAGCAACATAGTGAATTCACTTGTATGTGCAGTGATGCAAATCTCAGTAAGAAATTTTATTCCAACTGAAATAATGTAGCAGAGGTCCTACTGATGATTACAATAGCTTTTAATAAAATCCAAGCTGGGGAATAACTAAGCAGAACGGAAATCTGCAATTCTACTTCATCAGTGTAGTTGAAAACTGGTAGTAGTAAAAAATTCAAAAAGCAAAGTGAACAACAACAAAAAAACCCCTCATATACATATATATATATATATATATATAAAATATTATATATATTTCAGAATCCTTTTTCTTCATTCAGTAGTACACCAAAGATGTTTCAGTGTAGTAAGTCATTTTGATAGTATTTCTTCAGATTCTTAGGAACTTGCATTCCATTCTTCAGTTATCATTCTGCTTTTAGCCATTTTATTTTGTTTTATTAGAAGACTTGCATTTTATTATTGTGCATTTGAATATCATTCCTTTTCAAAACTGCATATTTTACATTGTATATATTTCCTCAGATATGAGTTATCTTGATGTATTACTGAAAACAAACTGTGCCCTGCCAACAACAGAATACTTCTGGGAATTTTCCAGATTTTGGAAAAAGAGGAATGTTTGATTCATCTTGTGCATAAATTATTTGCCACATAATCAAAAGTTTTAGTTTTAATCGGTGCTTTTTTAAGCAAGTGGAGGGATTTAATCAGAATACTTCTAAGTATTGAAGTACCTGCTGTTAAAAAAAAAAAAAAAAAAAAAAAAAAAAAAAGTCCCAAATCCTAAATTTTGGATTTTTGTGAGATTTAACTGTGAATATAGTGGCTGTCCAGCTGTGATACTAATCACAGGTTAATCTTGTAACCAAATTTCTGCCCAAAAAGGTGAGTTCCCCCTCCCCAAGAGCTTTTAGGAAGCTTTGAAATTCTCAGGAAGCTCAAGTACATCAGTTGAACTGAGTAGTGGACATGTGTAAACTAATGAAACAATTTTAATATATCTTTTAATGAAACAAATTTCATGTTAGTTTTTGCAGCTGTTACCTTGACAAAGCAGCTAATGCTTGGCACCCCATTGCCTGCTCTGAAGCTTGGCAAAACTGTCCTTAAGGCAGCGTATTCTGTTCCTCCTCTTCCTTCAGCATTTAGGATTAATCAGCTCTCACAAACACAGCACCGATGTAAAAATACAACAGAAACATACTTCACAACTGATGACATCTGGCAAGCCAGCATGTTAAATCATCATGCCAATAAAAAAAAAAGGACCTGTTTAATGGACTTCATGCACATTAAAGGAAAAGATATCTCAAGAGGTCAGCAGTGCGTTTTTGATAGAAAGCTTGGAAAGCTGTTTGGGCACAAGGCAGTGCTTTTGTATCTAACTAATAAGTGAGTCTTTTCTACTGTTTAGTACAGTATGCATTTGTCTACTATTATAGATACTGATTTTATAGGTATTTTGTCTTTGCTCAGCCAGATTTCCTAGTGACTTTGAATTGTGCAATATTCAGTAAAGAAATGTTTGTGTATAAAATGGGGTCTTGCCCCGTTATACATCCATATACTCTACAGTTCTGTTAAGACCATTTATAAAGTTTTAGCCTGGTGCTCACTTTAAAATCAAAAGAATAAAATGCAAATTCATTGTTGTTCTTTTTATATTGCTCCCTGTTTACTTATTTTCAATACATCAGGTTACTTTTCTTTTAACTCAATTGTATTTTACCTTGAGTCTTGTTATGAAAAATGAAAAGAATGAACTTCAGAAATGTTTTCTCCTGTGGCTTGTCTGTTGCATTTCAAGCTTTACTTTATGTATAACTGAAGGAATGGTTTAAGGTTAAGTTATATTTCAATTATTTTAGCTAAATTTTTCCTCTTTTTTTCCAAAATGCAGACAGCATTACAGTATCAGTTACTGTGTGCCTGCTCTAAAGAGACAGTTCTTCTGTCTTCGACTGTCTTGCTAGTACAGGACTGTGTGCTTTTGAAACAGGTCTGTTGTGTATGCCAAAAAAAGAGGTGAAAATCTGTTTCTGACATGCAGCTCTTGGGCAGTGGAGAGGTGAGTGAAATTAATGCCTCACTCTCATGCTGTCATTGGCTTCCTTCAAGTCCTGCTAAGGAACCTTTGAAATGGAAAGCATTGTTTTAGCTTGTAGTAGCTGTTTTTAATGGTGGCAAGCATTTGAGAATGGAAGTATGAGTGGACCAAAGCAGAATAGAACAAAAAAGGGAAGTTTAATACTTTGAATGAGTAAACTCGTCCTTCCCACAAGCCTTCTCACTGGATGGTCTTGGGGGAGTGCCAGGACCTACAGGTGCAGAAGGCCTTTCCCTAGTCCTCACACCTTTCAAGCAGCTCTCAGTTTCACAGCTCCTCACATCTTAGAAGTGCATGGCTTTTTACTTCTCAACAGATGCAGAATCTGTGTAAAGATTTTGCCAGCCAGCTAGAACTCCTGTTGCTTGAAATCCTTTAAAACATTCTGTCTTACCTGGTATGATATAGTCATCTGAAGAAGGAATGGCCATGTTATAGTAAGTCAGAGAAGTGTTACTGGTTATTGTTGATTTGCCCTTTAGAAGGAGGTGAAGTAGCTCTGTGAGGTTGCTGTAGTAGCTGCAGTTCTTCAGCATCATCCTGAGAGTTGCAATGACCAGGAAGGCTACTCCAAAGACAGACAGTGATTAATGGTATATTCATAGACTTGCCAATCTGGAGGAAACCCCAGGAGGGTGTCTGATCCATACTTCTGCCCAAAGGCAAGGTATACTGCACTTAAAGCGTTCCTCACAGACATTTGTCTAATCTGATCTTAGAAAAAAACCCACCAGAGATGGAGATGGAAAAGCATCCCTGGATGATATACTCCAGGACTTTAACTAAATTTGTCTCCCTCATCTTTATCTTCTGCTGCACTGAGCTTTTTGTCATCTGACATAGTTCCTTAGCTTTTGTGATGTGTTCATTTGTGAGGCTTCAACTGCTGATAAAATAGGGTAATTCAGACTTCCTAGATTAGCTTAAAATATATGAAAATGAAAACCAAAAAAAGATAAATTTCTTTTGTTTAATGTTAACCAAATGATCTCTGCTTGATTGTGGAATGGGTTAAGTAGAATCACTTGGCTGCTAACTGCATTTTGCCTAAAGAATCATGAGCAAAATCTGCCTCTGAAGCACATCATGCTGAATAATTTAGTAACTCCAGGATTGTTTATTGTGCATAAAGGTATCACGGGGGGAGGGGGGGATATAGCATTAGTTTGCATAGAGGCTTTATGTAATTTCAAATATAATGTATATTATAGCTAATGTATGGTTGATGAAAATAGCATGTCCAAGCATCAGCTGTTTTGTCAAAGTAACAGATCCAAAATCTAGTATGAAATTTGTGTTTCAATAAAATTAGTGGAGCCTATCACTAAGCTTGAGAAGGTAGTTTATGGTGCTCTGACAGTGTAGTGGCCATAAATTAGCTGGATCAATTTTGTGAAGAACACCTAGACAGGCAGAACAAGTCTGCATTGCAGCTTTTGGTAGCTTTGGGTATGCAGGGCACGTTCGAGCCAAGGGGCATGCTGGCAGATCTGCTCTTGTTATGTGGGATGCAAATGTTGTAGGCAAAGACCTGTATAACTGTGTACTTGAATGCAGTGTCAGTCAGCCTTCAGGTGATTTCAGGGCATGCAGGACTGAGCAACAGCATATGTCAATCCATATCTTGTCCCATCAAAGTGGTGTGTTGAGCGCAGCTTGCCAGAAATCATAAACTGTAACATTAAGTGGATTCAGAGCGTGTTGCTTCTGGTTTTGCCTTTTTGAACAAATTATTAAAAGAGTTTATATGTGCTGGTAAGCATGTAATTGTTTACATGTTTCTCTGTGCTTGTTGCTTATGAGAGTGTTACGTTAAGGTTTTTTCATAATGGCAGGGAATATGAGTTGAGGTTTTCCATAAAGGAGGATGAAGAGAAGAGACGCATGATTCATCTATCAGATGTGAAATACTAAGTCAAATGCCTACACTACACTAGGCAGGAAGAATTTCTTCTTAATTTAATTCACTGAGAATAATTCACTAACCAACACTTATGGTCTGTGTCAGTCAAAACTAAATTTTTTCATTCTAGATTCTCACTTCATGATCCTTTTATTTCATTTTTAAAAGTATGCTGAATTTGACTTTAAAACAGCTTTATGCATGTTGTACTTTTTGATACAACTGTATCTGCTGTATGATTTTAATATTCTACTGAATAACATTACTTATTAAATTATGTTAGTCCCAAAAGTTACAACAAGTGTTAAGAATATTGAACTCATATTAAACTCAAACTGAGAATATTATTCAGTGCCACTGAAATACCTGAGTTCTGATCCAGTGTAGGTATCTGATGCCTTTAATTGTGAATAATAGAAACTGTAAAACTGGATGCATATATATACATATATACATGCTTATTTTTGTAGTTGGCCTTTCTTTGCCTAGGCAATGAACTGACTGGAAACAATGTAATTGCACTGGTAAACTAGACTTACTACTGCTACCTCAGTATCACACAAGCCTTAATGAAAGGCTTTCAATTAGCTCAGATGACAAAGTGCAATGTAGGACTTCTCTGCAAAATACTAGATAAGTCTATGTTTAGCAGCCTCTTCACTGAGCCTGCTCAGTGCCCTACAAAGAGCACTGGCTCCTTTGAAGTATCTCTGTTGAGTGGCACGAGGCTTTTCATTTTGTCTGACAAAGTAGCTATGGAAAAGGATTGGCACATCTTTGCTTCATTCTCCAGAAGAGGATCAATTTCTTTTTGCTGGTTGGGTTTGGACAGGAGCACAGGGTTTGAGATCCATTGCCTCGGATGATGGATATATTGAACATGGTTATATGTGATGCCACATTCAGAAAGCAAGAACAGCACCTGAGCTCCTGAACTATGCTGATGTTTTGTCTTAAAAGAGAGATAACTAATACTGGGACGTTTGAATAACTTTGTGACATCTCCAGACAAAGGTAAACTTAGCAGTGTTTCTGTTTGGCAATGTGTATTTTAGTCAGAGCTTTACTGTGCCCAGTAGTTGGGATAATGTATTGACTCAGAATGCTGCTTTATCATAGCTGAATTCAGATAGAATTTGGAGAAAAGATTGGTTCCTAACTTCTGATCTCATTTTTCTTTTCCAGTTTCACTAAAACATTTACATGTTGTTTTGGTTTGGGGAATGGGATTCATGTAGGTCATTGGGTGTCTCTAAATTGAGAAGATGCTCTGAGTCCTATTACTCCCTTGAGTTGTATTATGGTACAGACTGGACCAGCTTAGCAGAAGGGGTCAGGAGAGACTCATTTTCTGTAGCCCTTAGGTTAGGACATCGGGAAGAACAGCTGAAGTTCAGCCTCGCGCTTGAACTGTGAGTCGCCGGCCCTGCCGTGCAGGCACTGCGACTACCGCAGCAATCCGAAGGTGAGAGGCTGAGAAAGGAAGGGCAGCAGGTGTTCGGTGCCTCTTCTTATTTGCTTCTTTATAAGTCACCGTATGAAACTACTCTTCCATGGATTTTTTTGACTTAAAAAAAAATCTGCAAATGGAAATGTTTTATTTTGGATCAAAATAGGCACTGAATAGGCTCTTTCTACTTTTCTTTTGTCACTGATGACTAATTGACAGATTTCTGAATAGGTGTGGTTTTTAGTTCCGTAAAAAGATTGCACTTGGACACCATTTTGAAATAACTTGGCTGGTTCTGATTTCATGCATTAGCATTTAACAAAAATCAAAGATTTTTTAAAGAAAAAACTTCAATCTATTAAAAAATATTGCTGAAATATTTGAATTTGACTGGACAGAAGTAATCTAACTAGAGGAAATGTTTTCTTTATGCTGCTCCATTGAAAATATACTAGCTTTCAAACAAATCAGTACTCAGGCAATCTCAAGTCCCATTTATTTCTATCCCTCAGTCTCATCTGCCCATCTGTCCTATCTGTTTAGTCCCTATCATTGCAAGATCTGAATGTCTTCTGAACATTAAACACACTAGAATTTCTGCTTCTGTTTTAGAGTGAAAGCCTATGTGCACGTCTGCAAATTAGAGGTGATGACAGGAGAGAGTCTATTAAAATGTGAATCTGGCTAAATTTAAGTATACATCTTTTACTAATCTGAGTTAGTTACACATGCAAAAAGCTTTTCTTTTTATTTTGAAGTCAAATTAGCTTTCATCAAATCTTGAATAGAAAATGGGTACAAAATTTTTTTATATATATTTTTATGGTAACTCTAATTTTAACCCAGGTTCTTATCGGTCAGTCCTGTAGTAATTTCTAATTGTTCCAAACTCACAGAGGTTAACTTATAGATTATACTCTATTGAATATTCTAAAAACCAGATTATTAGTAAACTGCTTGAGCCTGAAGATCAAAATAGGCACGTAAGAAAAAATTACATCTCTTGTGTAATTTTCATTAGTTTTATCATGATTTAATGCACACATACTTATGTAACCAGCTGATCATTTGCACATGCTGAAATCCAATTTAATGAATATATAAACAAATGAGAAATGCAGATTGTGTTTTCCTTTTTGCCTATGTCACTGGCTGTGTATGTATTTCTTAAAAATTGAATCCTGACTATGTGGGATGTTGAGGTTAAAGAGCAGTCACTGGGCTGGAGTTACCAGATGGCTTTTTCATGGTCATATGTATTTCTTAGCATAAATTCAGTGAAAAAGATAGTATGACATCTACAAAATTTTTTGAATGAAATGCAAAATTAATCAAGCATAGTTACCAACCCAGACCTCTGCCCTGGATTAATTAGATTTGCAAATTTTCAGAGATTCGCAGCTTATTTTTGGATACAACTGGAAAGTGTGTCAAACACGGTGTTCTTTACAATGAACAGAAAGAATAGGTCACTCACAAGACTGCTCATCTAAACAGTTTAGTTTGTAGGGTCTTTATAACAGTTTTTGCCAAAAAAGGAATTTGTGTGCGTCTATAAATACGGCAAAGATAAATATGCTTGGCTCTTTTCAACCTCTTTTCTTCTAGCCTATTATTTCTCTGTTATCATAATTAATTCTTCCTATGCTTATGTGAACCTTATCATCAGGAGTCAGTCTCTTCAGTTCTGTCTTGTCTTTTCCTAATTCCACGAGACAAATTCACCCCTCCTCATATTTCAGTGCGTCTTCCCACTCTACTTAAACAATTCAGGTCTTGTCAGCCTTCCTCACCACCATGCACCTCTATGCAATACTTCTGCCCTTTCCAGTCTTTTAACAGGCTTTATTTACCCTCACCCCTCAACAATTCATTCACTTCTAGTTTATTTAGGTGTAAGAGCAGTGCCATTGCTACATTTTGACTTTGTCCTAAGTCTGTTTTTGCCCCTAAACAACTCAAAAGATGTTTTTACATGAATGATGAGTGGAACAAGAGGCTCTAAGAGGTTAAGATCTTAGTTCAGTAAGCCAGAGAGCATCAGCATGTCCATGCCAGTTGTCCTTTTGCCCTGCTCGGTGATGTGAGGAAAGAGGACTTCTGGGGCATCAAAGCCTACAATAATCAAGAGCGAACTAGGAACAGTGGAGATGAAACACTCTCAGAAAGTTGCTGTCTAGAAGGTTAGATATAGCCAAGGTCAACAGAGAGGATGGTACCCAGCAGGGCAGAGGAAGCTCGTTTGTGCTTTGTGCTGAGACTAGGCACATGGCAGATCCCGTGGGCAGAGGACGCTGCAGAAGGCAAACACAGGAGTAGAGGGAGGAGCAGCTGAAAGGATCCAGGGAGAGGAGGGAAGAATGCATGAAAACAGAATTCGTGTTCTCTTAGAGTTTATGATAGTCAACACACAATCCGTTAACTGAATTTTTATGTAAATCAAAAATAGGCATAAAGACATGGTTCTTGTGACAGATAGGCATTCTGTATGGTCAGTTGTGAATGAGTCCTGAAAAATAGGTTGCTAGAAAGTCTATGGACCATCGTTATGAAGCTTTGTTATATGTGAACAAGTGTTAAAGACTTCAGCTGATCTTGTCAAATGCCAATTGACTTTGCCTGAGAGAATATTGCAATCCTAAAGTAAAAAAGGAATTTTCTATTCTAGTGGGTTCCATTTATTTTTTGTTCATATTCTTGCAGGGTATATTCATCTCTAAAATGCTCACTTGACAATCAGAAACTTTAGATTTTTGTTAGACTGAATTTTAAGGAAGCAACAGTACTGTTTTTCATCTCTCAGTGGCTTCAGACCTTTTAACTTTTGATCTTAGTCGGAATAGCAATTGGAAAGAAATATCCAAATGCGTATCCAATATCTAGGGATTTAGCAAAGTCATATTAAAACTATGTTTCAAAGGAAATGATGTGAAACTGTTCTAATAGTGCCAGTTATTTCTAATTTGTGTTTGTGCGGATGCTAATAGGATTCCAGGTTAGATAGATGTTGTCTATGTCTGCATTTGAAATAGATCTGCAGGAATGCCCTGATAGATTAATTACAGGCATTCAGATTCTCAAAACTGTGCAGCTGTTTTTAATCTCGCAAGCAGGTGACTTCTTCCCACTAAAATATATGTCTTGTTGACCTCAGCAATAGTAGCAATTATATTCTGAAAGCTGGTGCAGTGTGGAAGCATGTATAGAAACACAGATGGTTGGATTATGATTTGAGTTATGGGAACCAGGCAATTCTTAAGATTTTTAGGATGTTTCGTAGCTTAGGTGACAGATTGCTCTTGAAAATAGATTGTGCTGTCCATTATCAATGATACAATGGTATTTTAAGATGATGGCAGTGGTCCCAAGTTGGAAGCAGATTTGTTGTTTGCGTACTTACAGCTTAAGGGGAACACTTAGGAGGTCTGCTTATGTACAAGAAGCTTTGAGGTTCTTTCCTTAAAATCTTTGTTCACCAAGCAGACATCTTAAGTAGCATCTTCGAAAATTCCTCCTCCTGGCAACCTGGGGAGGTTCAAGGGCCTTTTGCAAGAGGAAAATGAAAAAGCAGGTGGAGAGTATGCTGTTTAAAAAAAAGGAGGAGGGGGAGGAAAGCTGCTTGAAGTTTGGAGATGCTTTGCCTAAGCATAATCGAGAATTTGACAGTAACAATAGGTTTAACTCAATTGTCTAGTGAGTGTGAATTGTTGCATTGTATACAAATATTCAAGAGGCCATTATGTAAAAAGTGGAACAAAATTTAAGATACTTTAGCCTGATAGAAATAATGATGCAGCTTGATGACCTCTGAGGAATGTAGATGTTTATATTTATGCATTTTAAAATGGCATAAGAAGTTGTGATATGTTGCATTTAGGCTGCAACAAAAAAAAAATGTTAACAAAGTTAATATTACATTTAATCAATAGGGGATTAGGTCAGTTTTTTTAGACTAAATCTGATGCACATGCTTCTAGTTTCACTCTGTTTCAAAGTTATCCTAGTAAAGAGGAATTTATTTTTGCACAGCTCAGAGAACATGATGAAAAAAGCTGATTATTCATTTCAAGTGGCAGTGGTGTGGTGACTCACTCTTTTCATAAGCAGGCATCGTTCCCTGCATTCATAATGGATTTTGAAAATTGGAGCAGGTTTCTGCTAACAAACAAAATATTAATGAAGTGTAGGGTTGCCTAATACAGTTTTTGCATAATATAATTTTTCCCAGAAAGTGAAATGACCATCTCCTAAAAATAACCTGATGAAATGTTTGAAACTCTTATTTTGCTCTGAGCCAGAAGGTGTTTAGGTGAAGCCTTTGATAGATGTGAAATGGCATATATCTGTTCTTTACAGAACTTCTGCAGTAATGAAGCATAAGATGAAACTCCTGAAGCCTTGTATGCTTTATCACAATGACCACTGCATTAATTGTAGTCAGTTTATCATACCTCTGCATACGAAACAGTTTGATATTTGTTAAAAAGTATGCAGTGCACAAGGAAGAGCAAGGATGCTGAGGATAGGTAGGATACCCGGGAGTACATCAACACACATAAGTAAATGTTTTCTGAGTAATTTAACTGGAATTTTTCTCCCAGATATCAAAGTGAAATAATTGACTAGTTTACTGTGAGTGTTAATCAATTAATCAAATGCTTCTTATGGCATGGATTAAATTTAGCAGGTTCTTGGTTACTGCCTGGTCCCCTAAGTGAGAGCATAAACTTTTTGTTCCTCTTCTCATGCTTCACCCAGCTAAGGCTGTAAGTAACTGGCAACAGCTTGGGGAAAGGATCAGAATCTTCTGCGGTGAAGAGAAAGGAAATAAATAATAAGAAAGCCCATTAATCATCTTTTCCATTAGTGGCAATGCCAGATAAACCTGCTTAGTGGCTCTTGAAAAATGTTACAATTACATAGACGATTACTGTGTGCGAAGTTTTAGAGGTAGGTATAATTTTGAAACAGTGCCTTCAGCAGATTCACCTAGTGATAGAGTGGTTTCAGTTGGTTCCTTTTCTCCTGTCTGGTTGCTGTTTGATTTTGGCAAATGACTGTTTTAAAAAAGTACTAGTAATAGCTCATTTGCCTACTCTGTAGCACACATACAAGCAATAGTTATAGTTTAATAATTTTTTTAAACAATGGGGATTCATTTTAATAATGTATGAGAAGTATTTACCCTGCATTGGAGTGGTATAATAATGGATGAATTCTAAACTTTCCTCTTCTTCATAGATTTAATATCTCTGTTGACTTAAAAATACAAATTGCTTTTTTTGCCAGAAGATAGTTGTTCCTTAGGTTTGCTCTAAAGGCATAGCTGTTTCTGACCTTCATTTCATTTGCATCTGAGAGTAGATTTGGCTACTTTTCTATTCTGTGTGGACTTCACGTAACTCTAATGCAGTTCAGCAGTGAGTTTTGGGGTACCTTTGCGCTGGGTGCAGGCACCTGGTAGCAGGATGACTCAACCCATCATCCATGGAGTCTGGTGTTCAGTTATACTTGCCTTATGTTTGACTAGGAAAGCGTCTGCTAGATGCTGGACAAATACACTTTCCTAACACCAACTTACTGTGTGTTTTATTTAAAATGTCAAGATACATTTTTATATAGTTATGATTTGCTTAGATTTGCATCATGATTCTGCTTTGATAATCCTTTTAAAATTATGGTATTCAAGGCAATTGAGAAAGATCACGCAGAAATGGTTTAAAAGCTAACTTTTAAAAAGGGAGCTATTAAACAGGTTTGTCACAACCATGAGTCACTTGGATTGAGTCATGCTTTCTTTCTGGTAGCTATAGATAATCTGCTTTTCGTGTTTCTCCTTGCAGATATGACTAATGCTGTATTAAGAACTATTACTGCTTTGGAGGATGATTTTTCCTTGCTCTGTGTGGTGCCTTATCGGAGAACATGTACGCATGGGGCAGTATATGATGTCATTATTTGGCCTGTCCTCGCAAAGCATTGAGCGGTTGATGGCATAAAGCAAGCAATGAAATATGTGCAGAGCCTCTAGCAGAGGGAAGAGGTGACCAAGAAAGGGGCTTTGCTTTCAGTCCATGGTCTGAACCATTCCTCTAGGGGTCAGTTTAAGATGTTAACAGTCACCGAGCCCCTTTAGCCACCCATAGCAGCTGAGACAAGAGCTTTGGGTGGTTATACGGGATGGAGAAGGTCTGTGGGGCACAGACCATAGGTGTGTTAGGAGGGACACAGATATGTCCTGAGCTGATAGCGGGCTCCATGGTTTAATAACTGTTGAAGCTGTTTTTGGCTTGGTTTTGTTTCTTCTATATTTGTAGTGAACGTGCATCAGCACAGCTGCCGTGTTAGGCACAATACCAGAGCCTTTACAACTATCGTTCTAGCAACAAATTAGCATAGTGCATATTGGCCAAGTGTTTTCAGCTTGGTGGCTACCTAAAATTAGTCTGGAAGTGCGTAGGTGCTTAAATGTGGGTGTAGGAGCCTGGATTTAGGTTAGAAAATGTAGGCAGCACTTCTTCAAGCATCAGAAAAGAGAGAGGAGTCACTCTAGCTCTGAATATGCCTACATTTAAACTACAATATTCACTACTATTTTTTGAAAGCACTGTCACTATTTTTGCTAATATAAAGGCAAGACTTCCTTTCCATGTAATCTTTATAGAAGAAAAATTATAGACAAGGTTTCAAGGATAATTTATTATTTTTCACTGGCTCTGCTTTTGTGAATGTTTCTAAAGACTCTGGTTCTCTTCAAAAAGAATAGCTCACCTAGAAATAAAGCTTTTTTCCAGCACTGATATCTTGCTGATTGGTGCTGCTTGATTGCTAGATGAAAATTACTGTTAAAATTAGGATGAAATTTTTTTTCTTATTTTTACTTCTCCACTGCATAGGAGAAAATCAAAAACAATTTTCCCTAGTCAATCAAAGAAGTCAGGAAACAAAACAGTTTGAGTTAGAGAATGCAGTGATGGCACAAAGATACTCTCTGCAACAAAGAATCCACATGCCTTAAAAAGGAAAAGTAATTTTCACTACCCTTTTGTAACAAAACTATTGCAATAGATAGCCAAGTGGTAAAGCTGCTTCCTGCACAAATGTCTTTCCCATATGCTTCTGTTTCATTTTGAGCAGATCTATACAGGAAATACTTGAGTCACAAATAGTTTTAATGAGAGACCAAATTTATTTGAGGAGAGGTCGTTTGTCATCAGTTGTTGTGAAGCTACACAAGGTCATCCCAGAGAAAGTTCTTGCTTTCAAATTCTTTTTGAGCTTTCAAATCTATTGCTAACCTGGTATAAGAGCATATCAAAACAAATGATTAATTAAAACACACAAGGAATGCATTTTATAACCAAAGGGCTGCCTGCTGTCTTCTGCATGTGTTACAGCAGCTTACTATACTCTTTCTAAGGGCTATGTGAGATGTTTTAGGTCAAGATGAAAAGATATCTCTTTTGCATAATCTCACTAAGTGAGGTTTACCTTGGTCCAGGGAGGTGGACCTGCCCCTAGCTGGTGTGAAGCAGCTCCCAGGTAGGCCCCATGCGAAACCTAGACCGCTGTAGGGGCCATTGAGTGGCATGGCCAGTGCACACATGTGCTGTTGGTGGTTGATCACCTGGGGACTGGCTGTGCCAGGATTCAGGTCTTTAACAGGGCACCATTTGTACAGGCTCTCCCCTTGCTGGTCTCTTTCGTGCAGGAGAACAGCAGTAGTTTCCTTGCATGGAAGGAGACATCTAATTCAGTATTTAAACATCAAACTAAAAATGTCTCAAGATGTCATAGTGTAGGTAAATACTCAAGTTTGAAAATGTTGTTAAAACTAATGGCAATTGTTCTGCAGAACAGAGGCAGATTGAAAAGTGATAAGGGCTGTGGTGCAAAGTAGCCCGGACTAATGTTCAGATGAGCGACTTTTCGAAACAGCATGGTTTTCGTTAGTGGCCTTTGGTAAAGATGAGCACCTGTTCAGTAAGACCGGACCTGGTTCTGGAGAAACAGTGTGCAGAATTTCCTTGCACATCCTCTTAAGCAATATGCAGTGCAGCAGGAGACGAAAAAACAGAGAGTACAGATGGCGCGTGGTTATGTGGATGTTTTCTCAGCTATGTAAAGAAATTAAGTCCGTGTGTTTCAGCACCTGCCACTGGCTTATGTGTTCTTCAAACAACCAACTTAGAAAAGAAAATGGTTTTAAGTAATGAGAAGGTAAATTGGAACACATCAGTATAAAAGATCTCTGTGCTATTTACTTATATTTTCTGTAAGGTTCTGGTTGTGTGGCACAAAGCTGAGTATTATGTAGCAGGATTGTATTACTTTATTTCTGTAGTGTGCTGTCTCTTGTCCTGACTGTTTTGCTGTGTCGAAATAAATAATCTGCTGAGAAGGTACCTTTGGGTGAAATAGAATTTCCTCTCTTTCCCTTTACCAAAAAAAAAAAAAAAAAAAAAAAAAGTTAGAGAGAGAGAAATAATTTGCTCCCTGGGGGAAAGAAAAAAAGAAGTGTTGAGAGTTAAACACTTTCTCAGGCTTCTGAAGAGCAAGCTTTTATCTGTATTGTGGAGCAATGCATCATGCGGCATTCTACTGGGAAACTAAAACAGTAGGTGGTAGGATACCAGCACAGACTGTAAACCTGGCAGAAATAGAAGTCAGATAAAGGAGGACTACTTGTGGGAAGAAATTAAAATAGTAAGGTAGAAGCTGAGCAATAGTTGACCGCTGACTGTGGCTGCTAGTGTTAAAATGGCTTATTCGTGACTTCTCAGGGAAATACAAATTCAAGGAAATACGTTATAACTGATGAGACTTTTCTGATGTCAATGGATCATGATATTGGAAAAGTTAATGGTCTGAATCGGTGCTTCTCAAGTGTTGTTCACTGTGTGTTGTAGTGACTAGAAATTCAATAAAAACAACTTGGAAAAAAAACAGTGGGACTCATTACTGTGCGTTTTTTTCATAGTGGAAATGAAAATGAGCAACTGGAGCTTCATAAACTCACAAAAAAGTAGAGGAACTAATGCCCGTAAGTAAAGAGACTTCCCCCAACTGCCAGTCACAACTGCACTTCATGTTGTAAGGCTCTGTTCATGTTGCTTGTTCCATTTATTCTGGATTTCTTTCCTCCCTTCCCTTTATGTCCTTCAGGATCAATTACTTTCTGTTTGATCACCAAATTCTTTTCTTTTTTTGTCTTTTTTCCTATCTAAAATTTGTAACTGTGAGGACACCTTTTTCTGTCTCTGAGTACAGCTGGGAGGTGAGATAGTTGGAAGAAATATTGTGCTGAATTGACAACCAGAAACAAGTCAGCAAAGTGCAGCTCCTGGTGGCCTCTTACCACAGCGCAGTGGGGCTCCAGAGGAGCCTGAGAGAAGTTGCATCTGTCTCTGTTTTAGATCTATGTGACGCATGTAGCAAGTTTAGAAAAGGACATGTAAATAAACATGTTAGCTCAGTTCTGGCTTAATGGCATCAACTCCTTTTCTGACCCTGCTAGTCCCTGAAATTAATAAACGCTCAGCAAAGAGGTAACAAGATTCATATATTTAAAGAAAGGATACTGACTTCAGTGAACGGAATTAAAGAGCTCTCTGTGAGATCCTTTGGCTTGCACAGTTGTATCCTGTGGGTGCAAATGGAGGTTCCCTGGGCTTCAGATGTACGAAGCAATGTTATCTTTAGTTTTTCAGAAATTCCAAATGCACAAGGTAATGCAATGGAAAGGTAAGATTCACACCTAAATATACATCTGTTACTGCCAGTATTTTCTTTTCTTTCCAGTGGAGAGGAAGTTCTGGTTATTTGTTATCCTACAAGTGTCTTAACTGAAAGTTTATACATGTGTAACTGCATTTATTGCTATTGTTCTGAGTTTTAGTCATCATGCCTGATTGTAATATCAACAGTAGTTGTTATTAAGAATATTCAGAATATGATCTAAATTTATAAATAGAAAGTAGCTTATGTTACAACATGAAGTGATTTATAGTGGTGTAGTTTTACATTTCAAGTTTCTGATTAGTTTATACATTAATACTTAATGATCTGTCTGCACCAGCTAGGTTTTCCTGCAGTGTAACAAAAATAGCTTGGGAGAATATAAGAAACAAGCTAGAAATAAGAAATACTCAAGAATTGGAAGGGTCTGCCTGGCTATACACCCAAAAAGTTTTCAGGTTCACCAGGTCAAAGGGATCAACTCTGCTAGGCTACAAATATTGTAGACAGCATCACCAGGTGGTGTAAACCAGCACAGCTTCGCGTGGGGCTCAAGAGCAGTCTCTTGGGATTTCTGGCTTGTAGCCGGAGCGGTGGATAATACACACATCTGAGGGGTTTGTAAGCTGGAAAGGGGCTTGGAGTGAATTCCGTGGGAGTCTGTTTTTAATCTAACGGGGACTCTCGCACAGACATCACTGGGACCTACCGAGGGACATCCGTGCCGGAGGAGAGGCCGTGTGTCCTTTGAAGAGGCGTAATGGCTGGTAAACAAGCAGTGGCGCATCAAAGAAGTTTTACGTATGTGTCAGTGAGAATAAGCACAGACACTGAGCAGCACTTGCTGTAAGTTGGTTTTATGCTGCTCTGGCATTTGACAGGGTTTATCAAATTGTTTGCCCCAGACTTCATTTTGTGTCATTCTGTCATGTGTGCTGTTGGCACAGATAAAGCCGCAGGTGTACAAGGTGGTATAGATTGCAGCGCTAATTGAGCGTGGGACAGTGAGCAAGCTTTGCCAGGTACCTCATGTGCAGGTAGATTACTACAGGCAAGTATGGTAAGAGACAAATAATGAGGTTTTTCAGGTTTATGTTTCTGCGAGTAGCTGCTTGGAAGCATAACTGAAACATGTTTGTACACACGTGCGTACGTGTGTGTGTCTATGTACAGTTTATACATTCACTGGGATTCCCAAGTGATGAGTCAAAGCTCTGCAAAGGGAAAAGCAACCAGTTTCATGACAGATTTCTTACTTATTTATTGCTTTCTGAAAAAAAGTAGATTGTCCAGCACAATGTGCTTTGTCCTAGATTGCAGCAATCATCCTCCCCCCAAAAAGCAAGGACTCACAAAGGCATCTTCAAGCATATCTTGGGTATGTCTTTGTCAGGCCTGAACTTAACATCAGCCAAACTGGTTATGTGGCTGCGCAGATCTAGAGATGAAGAGATTCAACTGAAAAAGGCGTTAATATTTTTACAAGTAATTATAAATATGAACAACAGTTTGCTTGCTTTATCCTTTTACTCCCTAGTACTCAGTCGTTTGAGAATTGAGGATTGCTCAATTTGACATTTAATTTTGCATTTGAAAATGCTGGGAAAGCTATACCTGCAAACTTTATTACTTTTAACTTATAATTTGTATTAACTTAGAATTTATAATAACTTCTAATTTAATTAATACTATTAATTTATGAGCATTCTTGTTCATATGGCCTCTACCAATATGATCATATTCTAATAGCTCAGCATGATCTGTACTGCTAGAAGGAGAGGGGAATTGCATGTTTAAGAGTGAATCCAGAAGAATGAGCTCCTATTCCTGGCTGAGCTCTGTGGTGCTGCCTGAGGCTGTTGTGTACAAATGAGTGAAGTAATACCAAGTACAAAATATCCTCAGTCCTGGTATTCCTTAATATTTGTTCCGGATTATGCTAATGCACTTAATAACTTTACTATATATAATACTAATTAATAATGTTAGTGTTTTCCTTTGTTTTTAGTAGGTCTGTAAACTAACCAGGGTGGGAGTGTAGAGAAGGAATGAGACCTGCAGTGCTCTTGTGCTATAGGTAGCTGGGATAAAAAAGAGGGAACGATGTTTAGAAAAACTACCACCGCCAAAACAAGACAAAAAACATTGCTACCAATAGATAGATACATTCTCCGCACATCTGTACGCTAAGGAGCAAGTACTGCTTTTTACAATGTTTTTGCCTTCATTTTCCTCTTTTCTCTTCCTACTGTGACATGCAGAAGGAACGCAGTGTGCTGGCCGACATTGCAGGCACAGAACCTTGTTCAAGGAGGTCATTCCTACAACTCTGATGTTTTCTTAAATGAGTAGTGGTAAAGATCAAGGCTTCTTAAATAATGAGGTTTATTTTCAGATGTAATAATATATTGAAGCATTCTGGGCACCTCAGCACAAGTAGAGTGTGTGTGTATATATGTATGTATACATATATGTATGTGTGTGTGTGCAGGTGCTTGTGTATTTTTTTTCTCCCAGCCTTGTCAAAGAAAAATCTGGTCTTGAATTAGTGCTATGATGAATCTAGCCTAACTGTGATGTAACCCTGCTGGAAGTAGTTTTATCTGTGGCAGTGCTAAATTACCTGCTGTAGGTGACTGCAATCAAGCAGATACAGTGTTTGTAAGGCTTAGTCACTAGCGCCAGTTAGACTGACACAACTGGGTTGAACAGCATGTCCAGTGCACGCTGGATCATGATGCCTGGTCATCTTTACAGAGATTTTCAGCAGAGCCAGCTGGACTTTATAAAGTAGCTTGTCCTTTAATAACGAGAACAGAGCACAGTTCTGTGTTTCTGATACCGAATACCTTAGCACTTGTTCTCAGATCTGCACACCTACCTGTGGCTTGGGCTCCCTCACCCGACTCTTAACCACGTTGTCAGGAGGATCCCTGCCTGGCGGGTTAGTGCAAGCTCCGTGCATGTGTGGGAGCTCCACCATTGTAACCCAAGGGATGGGACTGCAGTCATTTACAAATCAGAATTTCCAGTCTATACAAAGTTGTGCGTTTCCATGATACTCCTCCCTTTAAAAGAGGAGGGATCTGACGAGTGGTTGGCTGTGCGTTTTGGGCTACAGGACAGTGCATCTCCCCGAGCGCAAACCTGGGTGTGCTAAGGAAGCATGTATGGGCTTTTTGGGCCCGCTGCTCAGAAGGCTTTAGTGTAAGGAAGTGTATGCATGGATTTGAATGCTCTTCAACATATCTTCAGAAAATAAAACCCTGAAGCTCTGTGCAGTTGTACAATGCTTTATCCAATCCAACATATTTATGCCTTACAGAATTGCCCTATATTGGATTATGACAAATACGTCTGCACCTACATTCAGTTCCAGTCTCTTGCTGTGTGAGTGTGTCTGTGCATTTCAAGATGTACAGCAGGATCAACTGAACGTTTTTTTTCCCCAGGTCCGTTTATTCAGATGATGTGCTAATTAGGTCACTGCGAAAATCAAAGAGAGAGCAACCGGAGTGAGTGCTGGCAAACTGGCTTCTGCATGTAATTGCTGTATTTTAGTTTAATTTGTCTTAAGACATGTCCTGATTTCTCTGAGAATGTTATCTATGCAAAGGCAAGCTGCATGTCAAGAAAGCAAGTCAGTGAACACGTGAATATTTTGAGCTGCTGAGCATATTGTTCAGTATTTATCACTACAGGAAAGAGGCATGTGACCTCTCTCTCACATGGCAGTTCCTTGCTCTCCGCCTTACTGATTGGAAAATGGCATAAAACATCCTGCAGGATCCCTTTTGAAGAAAGGACAAGGCACTGGCATGATAGATCATCCATGGTGCAAATATTTTGTTGCAGAAGAAGCGCTACTCTCATCTCATTAGAAACTCCAGTGTGCAGGAAGAGAAGGGGCTTGCTCATGGCAGAGCCGAGTGACTGCGGAGAGCGTCGGTTTGTTTTCTACTTATATCAAAATACTCAGTCATAATGGTGACCTCAGAAATGACAGCATGATTTGGCAAGCAAACATGTATCACTAGCTCTTTGGTGGGGCTGGCTGTATTTTGTCCATGAAAGCACGTGCTGTGTGTACCTACGGGTAGGTGTAGGTGTGTCTCCCCATTTCCACAATTCAGGAGGGAGACGGTGGACTGTTGGATGCAGCTGGAGCCCTGGGAGCTCAGGGTGTTGCTCTTTGACAGGAGGACACATATTCCAAGGCAAACAAATTTGCTCAATATTTTATGAGTCTTTGAACTCAGACAGTTCTGGCAGGGACGACTTGACTTAGTGCAGAGAGGCAGTGGGGGATCTCCTTCCAACTTTCCCTGCGTTTGGGTAGTGGAACATGAGTAACGTCTTCCCAGCAGCCGGAGGGAGGCGCCTGGGGCTCCGCGCGGTGCGCCGGGGCCGTGGCACTCCTCCTCGGCTTCCCGCACGGCTCCCTTGTCCGGCCGAGCTGCAGCGCAAAATCCATCTGCCTCTGATGCAGCAGTTTCAACACAAGCACTTGGGACTCTGTGGAATAACCAATAATAATAAAGAAAATGGTCCTGCAATAAATGCTAATCACGCTCTCCAGGACTGCACTGGATTTGTCTTTAGCAGATAGTAGACCTTAGAGAATTTAGATTTCTTTGTAAATACATAATTCTCCCTCTAAGCGAACAGCTTATTTCCCAATGGAAATTCTTCATTATTCTGTAGTTAAGGTTGAAAGGTCTCATCATCTGCTTCAGCCAAAAATCCCCTTGAGAAAACAGTCATTTGCTCAGACCAGATGGGCGAAGTCTGGAAATCGAAGCTCAGAGAAACCAAGCTGTTACAAAGTTTGCGGGTGGATGGCCGTTTGGACAGCTACAGCCTGGCTAGCTTCCTCTTTCCTCCCCCTTTTTCTTGACGTTTTGATCTTGACTGCGCTCTCTAAAGCTAAAACTACTTGTGCCCGCTTTTGCCACACGACCTCTCTCTCCTTTTGCAACTGCACCTTACTCTCTGCATAAAGCGTTCGCTGGCAGATACAGGTTTATAGTGCCAGCGATGCTGCTCTGAGCTTAGCAGCCTATCGTTTGTTTTGTGTTTGTGTCTTTAGCGTGTGCAAAACCGAGCTGCAGGCTGAGTGATTCCCATCTCAGTCTTCTTCCTAATCTAGCAGTAATGCTCTTGGTGATACAAACTAAACAAAGACTGGAATTTCTACGCCAGTCTATTTTACAGCCATAAAAAGGCAATATATATTAGTCAAATTTTCAGGAGTGAAAAGCGACATAATTCTTAATCCTGATATCTCCAGAATACATGTAGATGTTTGCTTTGGAATTCTCCAACATTTTTATTGTCAGCTGAGACTTGGCGTGTGATATTTATGTTGGCTTGACCGACTTTTGGCAAAAGAGGATGAAAAAACTGGGTGCAAAATGGGAAGCTTTTTGAGAGAGAAAGTGTCTTTGTATAAGCAAGATTTTGCAAAAATATGAATCACTCACACTGTCCAGCATAACTAATGAAAAATTGATAAAAAGCCTGTACTTTCAGAATAGAAAGATGTACTTTAGTGACTTCAAAATACAAGGTCATTACGAGTATACCTGCTTCTGATGCTGTTCAGTGGTGAAATCCAAAGCTCATGCACGTACAGCACGATGAGAGACCTGGCATGTTATCTGAAAGCAGCGAAGAAATGCATCTGGCGCTGAGAGCTGTGATATGTTGAAGAGTGATGTTTTATAGTATTTCAGGCCTAAGCTGCGTTACTGGGAGCGCGGCGCTGTCGGCGGTGTTTCCCTGCGTATAGCTGTGCTGGGGCTCGGCGGGGGCGCGAGGCGCAGCGTCTAGCGTCTTTGGCTCTCGCCCGTACGGCGGGGGAGGCCGCGGCGCTTCTGCCCGCAGCAGGCGCGTGCGAGTCAGCGAGGAGACGTGGGGCTGGCGACAGACCCGGGGCCGCGCCGGTGGTGAAATAAGCTTTTCCCCTTCAAGGGGGAAATCAGTTCCTCTGGGAGGGAAGGAAAGTTAAGTCATGGTTCCTTCCCTGGGTCCCTCCAGGAGCAGCCCGCTTTCATCTTCCTATTTGAACTTTAGCTGCGAACTGATCCTTGTTTTATTTGGCCTTTACTTTTGTGCATTTATTAATACTCTTCTATTTTACATGGAATCTCTTTTTGTTGAATAATTTCACAACCTTAGCTCTTGTAAGAGATTATCCAGTAACACTGATAAAACATGATTATTTAAACAAATGGAAGTAAGTTTGTGACTAAAGTACTGAAATTCATACAAATAATGTAAAAGAGATGACATTTTTTAACTTGATTTCAGTCTTGAGTGTCCCTGTTTTACAAACTGGTCTTCCAACATACTCTACTGCTAGTATTAACAGCAAAACACTACTATCAGCATGTTTGCATGTGGTATGAATTAGCAGAGAACTGGACCTTAAATTTATATGCAGTAATGCAAAAATTCTGTTTACAAGAATATTCCGTGTTCATTCCCCTTTTGTGTTACATGTATGCATGTGTGTAGGATAGTGGAGATATATATACACACACTCTTTCTGAGCTCTGCTCCAAACAGGCCGTGATGCTTACTGATGTGATTTTGTGATAAAAAGTTGGGATTCCTCCATTACACAACTGAAATACCCGCCGCACCTAGCCTGAGCGTTCAAAATCAAGAGCCAAGTACTTAACACGTAATGACATTAATTTTTTAAAGGTGATCTATGATTTTGTAATTACCCCCTCGTTTTTTTGTGCACATAAATTGAACTTTTGATTTCCACAAGAGCTAGAAGCATATCTTCTATTCACATGCTCTCCTGCAAGTAGAGGAAACAATAAAGATGTTTACATTTGTACAGTCAGACCTTAATAACTGGAAATGGAGAAGAAATGTAAACATAGGCAGGATTCAAATGCTAGCCATCAAATTTAGCTTTTCTATCCACTCTCCTCTCACAAAACCTTCTTCTCGGTAGGGCAGAAGTCACTATAAACTGGCCGTATATTCTGATCCCCAGGTAATTTGTGCCGTGATGTAAATCACGGTTCATACAAATACGAGAAAGAGAAGAGCAGATCCGCGAGTGCGCGCAGGCAGGAAGGCTGGGAGGGAGGGTGAGCAGGTGGGGTGTGCACCGCTGTGCCCGGACGGGGCCGCGTCCCCCGTGCGGCGCGGGCTGCTGCGGGAGGGACGCGGCGCCTCCCCGCAGCCCAGGGCGCAGCAGTGAGGGATTATTGCCATCCCCCTTGCTGCTCTCAGGTTTTGGGATGATCCAGCAGCGTGTTTACAGGACCAATTCCAGCGCGGCGCCAGGAGCCGTTTGCTCTCTCTCTCCCGAGTGGACCGTCGCGGGGTGCATTACATCAGGTTGGAGGCATTTTGCTGCAGGAGGGCAGCAGCCTATTCCTTTCATAGGAATGGTTTCGTCTGTTGCTTGCTGTTCGCTTAACAGCCTTTTGCTGCTTGAACTGTCCTTCCTGCCAGATGATTTTTTTTCACAGCTTCCCCTAGGATTTGACCATGAGCTGAGTGTGTAAGAGACCACTAAAGAAGCAGGGAAAAAGCCTCCAGAGATCTTAACTGAGCAACCCTATTTTAAGTAATTAAAAAAAAATGTTTGATGAGCCAATTACAAAGAACAGATGTTTAAGGAACAGAATACCACCTACTCATTTATAAACCTAAGTCTTTTTAACAGCACTATTACAGTTATGAAAAAATATGACCCCTTCCTGAGCCTCGCAGACTACCTGCATCCCCATATTAATTCAAAGTGCTGCTGGATGGGCTTTGTGAGTGTTGTAGGGCTAATCTGTACGGTTCCGTGACTGCGAGCATGTGCAGAGCAGGCTGAGGTACGGTCGTGCCTGCGGAGCCGACACAGAGCCTTGTTTTGCAATGCCATGTTTGTGCATGCTCCGAGAGCTGAGCGGCAGCCAGGGAGCCTGCCTGCCTTGCTGACCTATCTGATGTTTTCTTGTTTCTGTTTCAGCATTCAGGATAATTCCGTGAGCACCACAGCTTTAGCACAGTAAGTGAACACTTTCAAGATGTGCCTTATTCTTAAATACTAATGCTGAGTTTAGCTACCGTTGAGAATAACTGTAAGTACTATTATGTGAGAAATCCCAAGCCTTCTGTCGTGTTTTTTGGTTTGGTTTTCTGTATCTGCATATATTGTTGAGAGTATGGGAAAGATTGCATAAAACACTGCCTTTACATGCCGTGTAACCATTTAGCAATTAAATTCTTTCTGGCGAAATAGGTTTTTTGATGCACATCACACATGTTTAAATGCATGACTTTCAGTATAATGTAAATCTCATATGAAAACACTGCTTACTTGTGATCCTGGTGATCTTGAGAAACACGAGTGTGTCAGTTTTCTAAGAACACATGGTCTGTACTTCCTGCAAGCATTACTAGAAAAAAAAATTCTTTGTAAATATTTTGAACAAAATAATTGTGCTTTAGACAAACAAAGAACCAAATGTATTGTTTCCTTGCAATCTATTCAATAAACCTATTAGGAGGACTTTCCTGTGTATCTTGACAATAAGGGTACATATGCTGATCTTTTGTGTGTTTGTGTCTTACAAAGAGACAACAGAACAAGCCAAGGGAGAACATTAGAAAGTTAGTAAGGCAAAGGCTTTAGTAACTATTACAAATAAAATGTTCTTTATTTTTTTTTTTGTCTAAACTACTTCAGTTTCGGTGTTGAATGTTTTTATTTTACATGCTTTTGATTGTTTCAAAAGCTTTTAGTGAAGACTGTTCAGCACTAATGTGCCAAGAGATTTCTCAAGAAGGAAATGATTTATAGATTTGTTTGTGTGTTAGGTGAGTTTTATATTGCTAAAATACTGTTTGCTTAAGTGTTGTGGGGAGATAATCTATTCTGAAAACAAGGCCAAGTTGTAATTCAGTCTGAGCCATTCCTAAGTGTTGTCAAAATTACTAAAGCAGAAGAGATGTAACAATTTATAGAGATCTAAATGACTTTCAGCCTCTTACATTCCTGTCCTGGTTTGAGATTTTAATTTAGTCACTCTTTCTGTGTGATTGTGGTAAATACCAAGAGATTTAACAGAAGCTAATAAGTTATTAATTTCTTTTTAATTATGTTTGCTTTGTTCCTATTGGTTAAATCATGCATTTTGATCTGTAAAATTTTGGGATGCTCTCCCTTCATAGAAGAATAGCCAGATTATAGGAATTACATTTTTCATATTTTTCTCTGTATTTTTCTCTGTCCCTTATGTACTTTCATTGTTTCATGTAGAGAGTCCCCTGCAGATGCCCCTATGCCTGCCATACACTTTGGGTTGTCCAGGACACAAAGGTGATGGCACTTCTCTGTGCTGCTTCACCATTAAGACAAGGGCCAGGAGGGCAGAAAAGCTTCCTGTAGTGTCCATGCTGCTCCCAGGCAAGGACAGCAGGAGAGGGATGTGCTCAGTGCAGTGCTAAGCTCGGGGGCAACAGCCTGTTGAGCTGGGAATTGGCCAGTAACTGCCCAAAGGTTGAATCTCCCTTATTTAATCTTTTTTTTTTTTTTAGTTTGAGTTTTTTAGTTTATTTTAGGTTTTATTTTAGTGGCTCTAACTTTTAATCTTCTCTTTACAAACACAGGAATAGAAAAGTGCTTTTAGAAAACAAAGCAAGAGAACCACAGTATCAAAAAGCATTGTCCAAATAGTCAGACCTCATTTCTAGACTAGAGTTCCCTAAATCCTGTTTAGAGCCTTTTCACCAAAGCCTGTTTATGAGAAGTGCTGAGAGTACACAATTCTTACTGATTTCAGCACTAGTTGTTTTTGCTGGGCATATCTGAAAAGAGGTCACTTCTGTTTACCAGAATAAAGAGAGAGCTTGCTATTCAGCCTTAGACAATCCCATTTGACAATTTCTGTCTTAAATTGTGGCAAAGGCAAAATCAGGACTTTGTGAATGATATAAAATCAGTAATACAATATTTTCAGGAACATTTCTGCAGATAAGGCAAATGCCTAGGGCTGCTGCACTCCCAGCAAGCCATGCGTACAGCCTGGTGGAGAAGTTGTTCATGTGAGCATCTTAAAGGTCAGGTCTGCAAAAGGAGGCAATTTCTAGCTGTACTGAAATGGTTTCTATGGAAGGATGAAAAGGGTAGAAAAAAATTAAAAAGACAAATCAGAAATCTCGAAGAAATGCCCACAGGCATTGCCCTACAGAACTGGAGCAGCTGTCCGTCTGGACTGGGATCCCGTCCTTGACCTGACTCTGGCCAGTACCCTAAGATCAGTAATGGATTTATATATGTTTAAGAGTCATCTCTGTCAATCTGTGGTTAGATTGGGCACTCAAGGAAAAGGATACACAACACTGGCTTTGTGAAAAGAATTTCCTGCCCAATGTATGCTTCAACCCATATGGGTTTATGATTGAAACTGTTCTGGCATGTGCACTGTTTTGGTAATGAGTGAGATATTGCTGCAGTTTTTGGATTAGTGGAATCTCTCTTCACTACCTGCTCACATGCTTTCACAACACTTATCCAGTTCGTGAATATCCCTCTATCTGTTAAAGATAGCTGCAATTGTATAATGAGATTTACAGGTTACTGGTGGGAGGAGAGTAGTGTGTGCATGTGTGTGTTCATACATGCAAGTGGCATGATCACATAAGCTGCATTTCTTAAAGGAACCATTTAAAATACTTGATGTTTTAATGATGGATATTTTCTTCATATTATGAATTCATCTTTTTAAAGGTCCTGCTACAGTCTTAGCCTCAAGCACTGTCCTGTGTCAGTGAGGTGCCAAAGTTAATATTTGTTCTTACAGAGAGAAGAATGTCTATTAACAATTTAAGATTTAGTGTGTCTGAATGTCCTCACAATTTCTTTTTATTATACGATGGACACTCTCTCTTTCTTTGATACATTATTTTTTATCCTTCCCTCTGCTACTTACCTATTACTTAAATACATTGTATTATGCTTACTGCTGTTGTTTGTATGTTGTGTACTGATTTGTGACTTTAATCAGTTGCGGGTGCTAGGTAAGGCTCTCTGCTTCTCAAGATCATCCTTGTAACAGCCAACTCAATGAAAGCAACCCCCAAGGCATTTCCCCAAATTAAGGAGCTCGCACGCAGGTATGCACACATAGCCTTAGCTGATCAGCCTGCGCTTAGTCGCCCATCATCCCTCCAGAGACTGTTCTCTATTGCCAAAATGGTGTTGCAGGATCAAACGCCACAGCTTGTGGTACAGAGCAGGCTCAGCTGGGCAGAAGAGGAGATGAGAGGAACTGGAGCCTGAGCTGCTTCCTCCCGCCTCATCTGCCCATGGCACACGAGGAGGGAGAGGGTCCCTTTTGGTTTGGCTCCCATTGCCTGCAGCAAGGCGCACAACATGTCTGGTGGCACCTTGCTCTACTCTCATGGCTCAGCTCCCTCCCTGCCCTTATTGTTGCCTCCTCCCTGTGCATTTCCTTCCCATGTCTTTCTTCCTCTGCAATTTTTCATCATGTTTTCTGTCCAGGTTCCCAGTTCCTTTTATACCAGAGTTCCCTCTTTGCACCCCTGTTACACTTCTATCCCCTACCCTTACTGGTGTCAGAAACCCATAAGATAATTACTGGACCAAAGGAGACGGTGTGACTGACATCAGGAGGCAAACAAAGCTACATTTATTTCTTCAGTGAACTAATTCATTTTATGTGTAAATCAACCCCTTTCTTCCATCTGTCATCCCCGTTTGCCTTGTGGGGAGAACTGCACCCATGTGATTAGGGGGGGCCCACCACTGTGGGTGTGTGTTCGGGTCATGTGCAGCAAATGCTTTCACCTAAATGCTGATAACGTACTAGAATTGAAAACACTTGAGCATCCCTTTAAATTATTCCTGCAGCAGTCTGGCTTTTGCTAAAGATACTGGCAGAGGAACAGTGGGAAAGAAGAATATGCAGAGCTATGAATTTATCCCTTAATGTGCTCTGTCCTAAGCTGGGTAGCTCTTCTGAAAATTTAACGAATCAGCGGAAGTACAGGCTGCTTCCCTCATGAAGAGTAGATTCCTCTGCCAGCAAACTTCAAGTGATGCAGGCCTGCGCAGAGCCTGTGCGGGTGAGCGCGAGCAGAGCGTGGGGAGAGAGCTCCAGCTTGTGCCAAGAGCTAACACCCTGGAAGGATGTATACCTATTTGTTGGAAGTGTATGCATATTTATTTATTTATTTATATGCATATATGTGTATTTGAAGGAAAACTGCTTTTGGGTTTCGCAGGTGTATCAGTCTGCAAAGTTAAGACATGCTACATGATATATTGGTCAACACCGGAGCATTTAGCATATTTATCAGGAGTTCTTTTTTGGTGATGCGGCTGTATGGCTTAGGAACAAATTCTGTTGTTGAAATTTTAAACTAAGTGGGATGGAATTGGTTTATTATGATGCTTAAGGCATTACAAATTTTCTGAGAGTTCCCTACTTAGACTAGGGATCGCTTTATAATTTAACTTATTTATGGATTCTTTTCCCTGCTGTTTGTACCGCAGAGAATTACTGCTGCACTCTTGTTAAGATTTCTGTGAGTCTAGAAGAAAAACACCTTTAGCTAGTTATTGTTTGTAATTCTTTTAATAAGTGAAGCATATTATAAGCAATTAAAACGTAGAGTTTCCTTTAATTTTTCAGTAATTTTAATGGTAGCAGCTGAGTTTTTTGTCGTATTATTTTCAGCTGGCAGAAGAAGATATACCAAATTGTATATACTTAACAGTGTAAACCTTCTCTCTTCTCTGAGATTTAGAATATCATGGAGAAGCTATGCTGTTAAATGACCCCAGCTAAGGTGTGAGAAAGAGAAATGTATTTATACTTACTTTGAGCTGAGCTGTGATGTTATTAAAAGCTAAATTTCTGCAGCTTCCAGAAAGTCAACAAATATTTTGTATCCTTTTTAAGGTGTGATGGAGATTCAGACTCTGTGCATGAAGATCAAGCAGCCAGTTCCAGCCCCAGGTATTCTACCACAAATTTTGTCTGAAATCCTTTGGCAACATGTGAGGCTGTTACAGTAATTCTCTTAAACCGTTAAAAAAGGAACCAATCTCAAGGGAATGGAGAATTTCTGAGGTATTACCTGTTAGGCTATTAGTGTTTCTAGTAAATGCCTATTTGCCTTGTGTGCTTACATGTAAATAATTATATGGGGATTAAATATATTAAATACTGTAGTTACATGAGTGTACATATAATGTTCTACATTTTTAGCTTCACATCATATTACTGTTATTCAGATGTATCTCTGATACTAATATATTAGTGTCACCCCAGTCTTCAAAAAGGGCAAGAAGGAGGACCCAGGCAGCTATAAACTGCTCAGCCTCACCTCCATCCCTGGAAAGGTGACGGAACAGCTCATTCTGGATGTCATCTCCAGACATATGGAGGAAAAGATGATGATCAGGAGTAGCGAGTATGGGTTCACCAAGGGGAAATCCTGCTTAACCAACCCGATAGCCTTCTCTGATGGAATGACTGGCTGGGTAGATGAGGGAGGAGCAGTGGACGATGTGTACCTTGACTTCAGCAAGGCTTTTGACACCATAACATCCTCCTAGAGAAGCTCAGGAAGTGTGGGTTAGACGAGCGGAAAGTGAGGTGGATTGAGAACTGGCTGAAAGGCAGAGCTCAGAGGGTCGTCATCAGTGGCGTGGAGTCCAGTTGGAGGCCTGTGGCTAGTGGCGTCCCCCAGGGCTCGGGACTGGGTCCCATCCTGTTCAACGTCTTCATCAACAACCTGGATGAGGGGGCAGAGTGCCTCCTCAGCAAGTGTGCTGAGGATACCAAGCTGGGAGGAGTGGCTGACATACCTGAGGGCTGTGCTGCCATTCAGAGAGACCTGGACAGGCTGGAGAGCTGGGCAGAGAGGAACCTCCTGAGGTTCAACAAGGGCAAGTGCCGAGTCCTGCACCTAGGGAGAAATAACCCTAGGCACCAGTACAAGCTGGGGGCTGACCTGCTGGAGAGCAGCTCTGCAGAGGAGGAAGGACCTGGGAGTGCTGACGGATGACAAATTAACCATGAGCAAGCAATGTGTCCTTGTGGCCAAGAAGGCCAATGGTCTCCTGGGGGCATTAGGAAGAGTGTTGCCAGCAGGTCGAGGGAGGTAATCCTGCCCCTCTACTCAGCCCTGGTGAGGTCTCATCTCGAGTATTGTGTCCAGTTCTGGGCTCCCCAGTACAAGAGAGGCGTGAAGCTACTGGAGAGAGTCCAGTGTAGGGCTACAAAGATGAGCAGAGGGCTGGAGCACCTACCCTATGAGGAAAGGCTGCGAGAGAGCTGGGCCTCTTCAGCCTGGGGAAGAGAAGAGTAAGGGGGGATCTTATTAATGTGGATAAGTACCTGAAGGGAGGGTGTCAGGGGGACGGGGACAAACTCTTTTCAGTTGTCCCGTGTGACAGGACAAGAGGCAATGGGCAGAAATTGAAGCACAGGAAGTTCTGCCTGAACGTGAGGGGGAATTTCTTCACTGGGAGAGTGATGGAGCACTGGGACAGGTTGCCCAGAGGTTGTGGAGTCTCCTTCTCTGGAGACCTTCAAGGCCCACCTGGATGCAACCCTGTCTACCATGCTCTAGGTGACCCTGCTGAGCAGGGAGGTTGGACTAGATGATCTCCAGAGGTCCCTTACAACCTTACTGCTTCTATGATATTGACTTTTATTATACAGCTGCTGGTACAAAGTGGTTGTAAGTTTGTAATGGTGCAAGGTTATGCTTGTTGAAGAGTGTCTCTGTAAATAAGAATTCCTTCAAATTGTAATTTAACTGAAGTACTCTTGAGGCATAAGTCTCTTATGGCTATGCTAGTATATGTTAATTACCAGAGGATGCAGCTTAACCTTTCAGAAGGATTTTTTAATTAGATGATACTTTAAAATTAGCTACACTTCAGCATATTGTTGAAATACCCATGGGATGTAAAGCCTCTAACCACTGCTTTGGAGCAAACTCACAGGAGAAGGGGTGAGGAGCAATGGTGTCTGACTCCAAAGGCATCCTGCAGGTGTCCAGCTGGATGGGGACGAGCCACAGGTGGGAAGCGAGTTTGGTGACTGAGAATCCTTAAGAGAAAATGTTGAATTAGCAAGTTATTTTTGGAAAAAAAAATCTCAGGAGGGTTTAATACAACTCTCTGAGTTGTGGTACCTTCACACCAGAAGAGAGGTCATCTCTCAGCTATCCATTAGGATTTTATTAGTTGAAACTGAGGTCTGAAATTCTGTCTGAAGGACAGAAGGAGTGGCTATACAGAGGGGTTGTTAAATGTGAGAATGTTTTTGTTCTTACAACTAGCCTATTTTAGTGGCTTCACGAATGAGTTTGTAATAATACTAACAGTAGTCAGTAGTTTAGCTTCTGTGGTTTGATCATAAATGGTAGCCTCTGAGAGAGAACCATTATATTAACTCAGTTTTTGTCTGGTATGTAGACAGCCCAACGTGGTAAAATTCAAATTCCGTGAACAGTTAAGAACTTGTTGCTGTTCTTTCTTTCATAATGGTTTGACATCTGTCTGAAGTCCTGCCTGATGAAATTCATTTTTATTTTCTTACAGAGATGGTGATAACAAAGAAAATTACCCAGACAATGCTGCAATTCTAGAAGAAAGACAGCTGCCTTTGCAAGACATCCAGCACCACAAGCAGCAAGCGGCAGTTGACTGCACACTGAGACCTGCAATGGGCAACTTAAAGCTAAGAAAGCCTAAGTCCATGGCAAAACTAGAAAATGGAAAAAGCCATGAGGAAAGTCAGGTAAAAAACTAAACTTACCGTGGGGAGGTTTGTGACAGAGTCTGAGCAAAGATACCTTTTGAAATGTAGAGTGGGGCTCACTGACAGTCCGTCATCTTACTGTGATCCCACAATAATCCACCCTAATTTCCAGGGACCTGCAACTCTGGCACTCAGCTGAAATGATGAATGGCTCCTTTTGGCCAGGGAGTTGCGTGAAGGAGGGTTTTGGGACAGCTGTCAGAAGGGAGTGCAAATGCGAGAGCAGATGTGCAAATTTCTCTGTTTAGATTTTTCGTGACTGTTTGCACGAAATATAAAATCTCAGTAAATGCAGAACTGGATTAAATTTTTTTCTGCCCCCCCCCCTCTTTTTTTTTTAATTTGAGGATTTCTTGTGCTGGTATTTCAGCTGCCTGTGAACACATTTCTCTTCCTGTTTTTCTTATCTTTAAATAATAAGCACATTTCAAAAGACTTTGTTTTACTGAAGTTTCTTAACAAATTAAGCATTGCTGAAAGCTCTATAGTTTCAGCATTGAGAGGTCTCTTGCAGCCATTTTCATGGAGGGGTGATTACTGCAGCTTTTTGATGTGTGAGAACAGACTCTTAAGGGATGGAAGCTTGTATATTCCCTTTCTGTATGAAAATTGCCATGAAACTGATCCTTTAACACAGCATTTAAAAATTAGTGTTCCCTGAGCTGCCTCTGCAAGCTGTGCAGGTTTTTATTTGGTTTATTTGTGGCACTGGGGTTTCTTAAAGGATTCAGGAAATAAGGTGACTTTTGCAGGTAATCTTTGTGTGTGTTTTTCGCTTTTGGGCTGCTGGATGGCAGCTGAACTGACCTCATCTAAGAGTCGCAGATGCCCTTTCCATCAAACCGCTGAGAAGAGGTGTATTACCTCCCTTTTGCAGTTTATTAACTTTACCTTTAGAAGGGTTTCCTGGAGTGCTAGGTGAGTGTAGGTCTGCTATTGCAGTGACTGCAGTTAATGCTGGGTTCTTTGGTGCCCTTGCAGTAACAAATGCGAGGAATAAGTTTAAAATGCTGCCGCTCTGCTTCAGCAGGATTTCACCTCTGCTTCTGGAGTAGAAATGGCTGACTGCAGGCAGTGCAAGGAGCGGAAATGAGACCCTTAAGCTTCACTTACCGCCAAGCAGCGGCCAACCCCCAGGTCGTTAGTCTGTGGTGCTCGTGAGGGCTGCCTCGGAAGGGTGTCAGAGGAAGGATTGCTTCAACTTCAGCCATTGCCTGATGACCACAAAGCCCAGCGAGAAGCCCACCAGGATGTTGGCAGCATCTGTGCCCACAGAACAGTCGGCAGCACTGGGTGCCAGTGCTCTGCCCATGGGCTTCACTACTGCTGGCTTGAGCTGAGTGAAGCAGAACTGCAGCTTCCCCCCCACCCCCCCCCGAAAAAAAAAAAAAAAAAAAAAAAAAAAAAAGCTAGAAACAAACCAGTTTCTGATGCTGACTCCAGAAGTGCTGCTCTGTGCAGGCTACAGAGTTACCAGGGTCCAGCAGCTGCTGGGAGTGCCTTGCTCTCCCTTCTGCTCTGCTGTTTCCTAAATTATGTCTCATGTTCAGTGTAGGAGAGAGATTTAGATCTGGATTTAACTTCTTACCTATACATATTTTAGTACCCAAAACAGCTGATGCTAACTTTGGTAGCTTGGCATGCTGTAGTAAAGACAGGGCCTGGGAGATCTCTGTAGTTACAGTTCTTATTTTTGCATAGGGTAGTTGGTATTCATTTTCTGACTCTCCTTACTGCTTGTATGAGGATAGAAATTTGCAGAGCACTTTCTGAAGTTCTTTGAACCCTTCATAGGTGAGGAGTGATTTTGGTCCATTAATTCAGATTTTGAATAGGAGTAGACGTGTACTAGATGGCACATCTCAGCTTTCAAAGTGAGGAGTCTTCTTTTGGATCCTGAAAGAAAGCATGAAAGCAGATAACATCCTGCTAGTGTTATCACAGTCTCTTAGAATATTCGCATTAGCTCTTGCCCTAATCTTCTTGCACGTTTTTGCTGGAGCTCATCCCTGAGGTGATGCAATAGCTGCTGCAATTGTATTGTGGAAAATATTGCATAGAATATGCGGAGGTGAGGTGTTTGTGTTTTATCAGCTGATAGGAGAAACGATAGGGAACTGTGCACTATGAAGAGCAAGTGGAGGTGCATCGGGAGGAGTCATCAACAAGTCATAAAGAGGATGAGATCCATCTCACAGATCATCTGCTGCTTCTTCAGCTACCTTCTGTGTCACCTGTCTGCCTCCTCCCTCTGTAAGTCATGCTGGTGTCTCATACTCAACAGATGCTAACACAGCACAGATTTGCTTTGTTCCATGACATTTTATCAGCCTGAAGAGGTTAGCTGAAAATGTTGATTTTCTTTCATGGGAAACTTCCTGAGCGTATAATTAGGCTGCCGTAAAATGCCAGTGCAATTCAAACATGCAGTCTGTGGAAGCAAAAAGAAAAACGGAGTCAGGCAGATAACTTTCATATGACTCCAGGGCTTGAATTAGGAAAAATAAAAGTGGTTCTGGGCCCCCACAGTAGCCATTGCTCCCACCTCTGGCTTACTGGAAGAGATAAAATCTGTAGGCACTATTTTATGCTACCTTTGATTTGATAGGAGTACTTGAGAGAGCTTTGAAAGTACTATAAAAGACGAATACAAAGCAAAACATCACTTCATAGCAGGAACTGTACTCACTCGTAGAGGGGATGGTATCCTAATACTGTGAAAGACTTCTCAGAGGATACCCTTTATCTGCACTGAGTTCAATGATGCTTGCTGTAGGGGACAGAGTTTGCCTCTTGGAAGTCTGCAGAAGGAAGTCATTGTAGAGAAAACAGGTGCCCAGCCCTTCATACACGTACGTATCCTTCCTTCACATGTGTGCTTCTTAACCCTGAAGTGCTTGATTTGCTCTATCTTCAGGAGCCTCAGGGTTTTTTGTTCTTGAAGAAGTGGGCATCTGGCACAGAGGCATTGTTTAATGCACCTGTAACAAACAAGGCTCTGCTTTCAGAAGTGCTCTGCAAAGGATTCGTTTCTGTGGGGAGCTCTCGTTAAGATCCTTGGTGTGCTGTGTCCTTCAAACTCTGAGGCAGCCGTCTGCAGTAGAGCCCTAGTGGTGAGCTGGTAGCTTCTGCTTCTCTCCATTTTGAAGCTGAAAGTGAAGTACTGCTGCGTTTCCAGTAGCTGTTGATTACACATATGGCAGGTTGTTATTTTCTGGAGTAGCCAAGCTAACACCTTGAAACTTCATGTAGTAGCATATGCCTTGCCTTTTGTGAAGCCTGTTGCCACAAAGCCATTGTAGTTGAGCAGGATAGATGTGCTTAAAAGCAGCTAATGAGGAGCTGATAAATAGAAATGCCTTAGTAAGAGAAAGGTATGATGTGCTCCAGTTGGTGAATAAACTGCTCATCCTCATTTCCCTGATTTTATTGACAGAATGCTTTTTCAATAGTCTCCTCCCCAACCTGAATCTGATGAGGCCGCAGAAAGAGACAGTGACAATATTGCAGGGACAATATCTCTTTAAAGATTTTGCTCTGATAAGCCAAGTAAATGCTTACTGCTCACCCCTGTGTGTTTTAAGACCATGAGATGCTCTTTTAGAAAACTACCACTGTGAAATAAGAACAGGCTATTGGGAGATGAATTACTTTGCTGCATGTTTTGGAGGGATCAAAGTCTGTTTGGATGGGAACCAATTATATGTGCCTTTCTACTAGTCAAAATCCAGGGGACTTCCATAGCAGAGAGGTCACTGAGAGGGAACAGACCTCAGTGCTCAAGTAGAGGAAGGCAGCCACCCTGGGGATCTTGACCTTCCTGAGGCTCTCAGTCTGCTGAAGCATGACTCCTGTGCCTCGGACATGTTTGACATGATTGTAGTTATGTGGCTGTGTACCCTAGGTCTTGATCTAGAAAAGGCTACTGAGGTTACAGTGATGATTAACAGGACCAAGTCTAATAAAACTTAGTTCACTTGGCCACATATCAGCTGATAAAATGTCACTACAATAAATCTATTCCTTGGATATTGCACGCAGTTATTTCTTGCAGGTACTGAGGTATGGGGGCTGCCTTATCCCTTCCAAAGCATGGGAATAGGAGCAGGCTGCTGGGATGTGATTGTAGCTCTTTAGTCCAGTTCTTTGAGTTCGTCTTTCCCATCGTTTCATGAGCTTCTTTAGCAATTCTGCAATGGCAATATACTGAAAATCAAATTAATTAGGATTTATTGGCCTTCAAAAGGTAAGGAAGCATATGCTCACAATGTACTTCAGGGAGTCAGGGTGCGAACAGATGGTTTGGAGTGCGAAGTCTGCTTTCCTTGCCTAATCCCTTTTTGCACTCACCTTTGTTGCACAGTCATGAGTTTAGATTATTAAATGCTTCATCCTCAAATTTTGTATTGATACCAAGATATATTTATAAAATTAAACTAAACATGCTAGCTAATCGGTAGAGCAAGTAAAAGTTAAGATTTAAAGTGTAATTACCGAGTGAATGACTAAAAATTGAATGGTAGCTTGACGTAGATATCTAGAGATGGGAATGCTGAAAGCTACTGTGTGAAATTTATTATTTTAAAATAAACTAAGTAGGCAGATTGCATTAATTCAAGAGAACTTCTGGTATTTTGATGATAAAATTACAGTTTTAAATATGCAGGAATCAGAAAATTATGCTGATGTTAAGGGCATTAGCTACATGAACATACAGACATGTCAGGTAGCCTGCAAGTTCCACTTCGACTTGCAGTCGAAGTTTTCGGTTGTACTCCATTTGTGTATAAACCATACCTCTCGTTGTGGGTTAAATCTGTGCATTCAGTCCCATTCAATGAACTTGTTTATTTTCTTGTGTGGACTGGCATTTTCGGAAGAGGCAGCAGACACTTCTGCTCAGGACTTCAAGCTATTCCCAGCTATTTTCTATACTGTTACAGCACAGTGAGGAGTGCCAGGACTCCATCCTAAACACTGGTGCAGTATTCCCAGAGAGCAGGAGATCAATCTCAGAAACTCGCATTCAAAGAGAGCTAAAAGTGGCTGTGTGTTGGATACACCACATTGAGGATGAGGTTCAACAGCAGATTAAACTGCTATGTAAACACAGCAAACATTAGTACATCTAATTCAAATGCTCTGACAGAGATGGAGTATGACATGCTGTGATTTCTTTGGGAGAAAAAGAGATACAAAAAAAATTCAGCTTGTGAAAGAGAAGCTGATTTGTCTTAATGTATATATGCATGGTAGTAGTTTCTAGCTGCTTCCAAACCCACATATTGTTTTGTGTACAAAGCAAATGGCATGTTGCTGATTATACTCTTCTCAGCAAAGCCTGGAGATTTCCCTCTTCACAGGCCGCTTACCAGTTGTAGCCTAGTTGCAGATGTCTTAGCCCATAGTGAAGGCAAAACACAAATATAACAGCAGGTAGCACTGTGCTCTTGATTGCTTCTGCCACATGAAGAATGGATTTCATTACTCTTAAGAAACGTAAGTCTTGTCAAGGGTATTTCCTCGGGGTTACTCTGTAACATCACAATGACGTAATTTATTAATACACACACAAGCACAGAGCAACCGAAAAATCTCTGAGTCCTCAATGTCAAGGCTGCAAGTGAGCATTTATTACCTGCATGCGTCTGGGTCCTTAGCTTTACCTTTCATCAAAAATAAAGCATCTTGAATTGCTGTGTTCTCTCTGCTGATACTGGAGAGGAGTATTTGTTGCAAAAAGAAAGGACAGGGAAGAAGAAACTTCTGCTGAAGCATGTTTACTTCAGTGCAGTGTTTGGATTTTCACCTTAACTGGGCCAACCTTCTTTGAGCAGTTAACTTAAATAGTGCACTCCTAGTGGGCCACAGACATAAGAAAGGATTGCATAAGTCAAATGTCACTTGTTCCAGTCATTTACAAAGCATCTACAGTTTTCATTTTATCTGTATTAACAGCAGTTGCAGTTAACAACCAGAAAAACTTAAATATCTAAGCACAAATGTTGAGGCTATTGTAAGAGCTCTAGACCAGGTCTTCAACTGATTTAAGTAAATGGGTATTGTCTGTTGTGATATTTTATTGTACCTTCAAACTCCATATTGTCCTGTGAGGGCACAAAAAGTAGATTAGTGTCCTGAGTAGGAATTCCTTGTAATGAAGGTGTGTTCCTTGGAAAGTTAACTCCTATGATAGTCACTCTGGTGCCACGATCTCTTCCCTCCTTCCCCCTAGTCTGCCTTCCTCAGATTTACAAATAATGCACACTCCCTGCTTTAGCTCCATTCATGGTCTTTATGTATATATCTAATATTTAATCTCTTCAAGAAAGAGAACTTTCAGTATGTGAAATGGTAATCATAAGAATTCTTGTTTTATGTCTTTTCTGGTATCTATATAGAATTTGGAGAATATAGTGTTTTTCTTTCTTGTTTCTATCATGTATAGGACTTAACTAACTAAATAACTGACTAAATAACTTAGGACTAACTAAACTTAATTTTTTTTTATTTTCAGTGTGGCAAGGTGGCTGGTATGACATTATTTTTCTCTCTGGCCTTTAGTCCTCTCACAGTAATACTCTATTCATAGAGCTATTCATAAGCTGGGGAAGGAAAAAAGAAAAGGGCAAAAGCAAACTGGTTAAACCTTACTAATCTTATTTAAGTGAACTGAATTTGCTTTTGTCAGCCAAATTTTTATTATGATGTCCAAGCTATAAAGTCTTACTGACATAAGAATAAATAATTTTGCATAAAATATGATTGTGTATATAAGCAAAAACATTGGACTGTGTGTGTAGCACTTCTTAGCTCAGTTGCTGACTTCTGTTACATAACTAATAAATAGAAAATGAGTTACACTGTCTTCTTGTCTGCTTTGGTTTCAGAAAGTGTTTTACAAGAAAGGTGTCACTTTATTTAGAACTTTTTCAAATTAATACTTTCCAGTTGTTTCCAGATTATTACAAAATATAGCTACAGAGCATTTGCAAACCCCCACAGATCAGCCTTCAATTTCACAAAGCTCCGATTTCCTTAAAGCAAATTGCTCAGCTCAGCCTGATTGTGACTGACAGGACACTCAACGGTTCTCTTGCTTTCTGCAGGACCTGGAGAACATATTGCCTGGCCTTTCCACCTGGCAGGGGACGGCAGGAGCCTCCACTGATGCCTATGCCCAGAACATGCCTTTCAGATGCCAGGAAACAGTCGGGAGATTTCCGCCAATGTAAGCCATGGGATAAGACAGTGCATTTCACTTCTCATTAGCTGTAGGAAAGGCTAATTCGTTTGCTGCATACTCATACTCTTGGCTCTCACTGGCAGTTATATTCTTTATTTATAGGCCTAGAACTCTTTGGAGAAAGCAAAAAGGATGGTGATAAGAAGGCAAGTTTCATCCTTCTTTAACCTCCTTACATTTCAAGTAGGAGGAACATCCTCTGTTTAGAAATTTCACTTCCTATGTGCCAAGTTTCAAAAATATCCTGGCACTTTTTTTCTTTTTCCCCCAGTGCTGACTTGCTTCAGTCTTTCTCAGAGTATATTCCCACTGGGAAACAGGAATGGCAAGCTGCACGCCTGATTTTAGCATCACCATGCATTTCTGTATTAGTTCCTGGACACTGTGAAACTGGGCTCTTTCCAGCACTGCAAAGGATACAGGAAGCTCAGGTCAGATGTCAACCAAGTTTTGATCGCAAGTAACTGCGGATCATGAAGTAACTCACCTCAGATAACTATTGGGAGTCATGGTTTTCCTCCCAGTCTTTCCTGGCTGTGCAACAGGCTAGAAATGAGACTTTGACTCTCCCTTCCCGTGGCCCAACCTGCATGCAGGGGCCTGTCCTAAGGATAAGGTTCGGTTCTTACAGGCAGGACTAGATTATGTATATATGATTATACTCTTCCAAGTCATCTCTTGGGGGCATTGCTTTATGTATTTCCCATGCTTAGGTAATGGTTCAGCTCTGCTTTGCTGTGTGCTTAGTGTTTCAGCATGTGAGCCCAGGACTCTGATGTCCTTTCTTTAATCTCTGTCTGAAGGTGCATGACAGCTTTGGTGCTTATAGTGCCTCCAGTGCAATGTGGTAGAGGCTGTGGGCGCTCTTAAGCGATAACTGATGCCCTTCACATGTACAATCAAGTTCCCAGCCCTGCGGTGTTCAGCCTTCCCTCTGTGCCTAGCTGTAGTAAAGCCCTATCGAAAGGCAGTCCATTGTGCTGCATGACATGCCATGGCAAGGCAGGCAGAAAAAAATAATGGCTCTGCCTGGAGGGCCTGGACATCCTGGGGACACTCAGTGGTCAGTGCACAGCTAGTAGAAATACAGAGGTCTTTGCCTTCAAGGCAGGTTTCCAGTCAGGACTAAGTTAGTGGTATAAGAAATGAACCAGTTGCTGGGCCACAGGTTTACATATTTTAACAGGCAACATTACAAACAATATTAATTCATGCTCTCAAAGGCAGATCTAGCAGAATGGCCAAGCATTTAATTAGCTTGCGAAAAGAACTACGTTTATGCTCAAATGCCTGTATCTGCAGTTGAAACATTGCGAAGTCCAGCATTGCAGAAGGTGTTTCTAATTATCCTAGGAATTCTACCTTCAGGTAGAAATCACATGGAATTCTTTTAAGAAGGAGAATAGGGAGTTCAGTTTCAGATACTTTGCCACAGCTAGCATCTCTGTCTGTTTGGATAGATAATGAAATATCATTGGTTCAATTTGATTTCTGAAATAAACATAATGAAAGAAATATCAACTTTGAAGATAAGAACCAGAGCAGAGTGTGCGTGAATAAAATAGTAACCACAGTGAGATTCCCCTATTCACTTCAACATTTAGCCTTTTTAGTTCAGCAGGTTTTAAACCATGGTTCACTATGCTATTTATTCCTGTTTAACACCAGAATACCTCCTTAGGAGATCTGTTTTCCACAAGTGCTGTAGGACTTTAATATTGACACCTAAATTTATGGTGCTAATAGCTGCAAAAGCATAGTGATCGCCTCCCAACTTTTGCCATGTCTTAGCTTTGATTATGTTGCAACAAAACTGAGGCCATTTTACTCCCAAATGGAAAACCTCAAGCAGGGAGTAAGTACACACTAACATATGAGGTCCTGGCCTCATACTCACTGGGGCTGATGTCAGACTGGTGTGTCAGGATCCTAGAACTGATGCGTGCAGCAGCCTGCCAACTGCAGCTGCCCGGGAACGTCTTGCCTTGTTTTCTGCTTTCCCCACTCTGGGACATGGCAAAGGTTAAGTATTCAGGCTTGGCAGCAGGCAACTGTCACAGCTACGTTTTGGCAGAACTCATCTGCTAGCTCCGCAAATCCTGGGTTTCACTTTCATCTATTCTATCTTTGCTAGATTAGTGGTAAAATTAACAAGTGCTTTGGACAATTGCAGCTTCCTTGTGTCCCAAACTCATAGACCAAAGGCCTTCTCGTGTTTTGGGGAAGAGGGATGACCACTGCTGCTGCAGGACTGTGACTGTACAAGCTCCGTGTGTACCAGATATGTGCAGGGAGGGCAGGAGAGGAAGGGCTCTTTTCTATCCCTTAGCCAATTAGCAACAAGATTAGCATTTTCTTGGAAGGTCAGATGTTCCTTCTGGGTTGACGTGGTTTCTTCAGACTGCTATAGCTCTGTCATTAGTCTCACTGAAGTTTAAAAATCTAAACATCTCTGAACTGTACAGAGTTGGTCTTGAAATCTGTTCTAGTCAGTGTGGTGCTGCGAAAAACAGGCCAAAGTTAATTTGTCTAAATATGGATTAAAAACTACTGAGATATGAAAAGCTTCTGGAAGTGGTCCCTGTTTAGCAGAGCAATCTAAATTCCGGGTGACATAACAAGGGAGGTTCATACACAGATATGTGGCAGGGAAAGGCAGAACAGGCAGTGTAAGAGAAACACCCCCAGAGCTAGTACTCGCAAGTACATGTGTTGCTTGTTCTGTGGGGTTGGTTAGTGGGTTGGTTTGTTTTTTAATCGATTCCTCTCATTTGCCAGTAACTCACGACTTACTAGTGAAACAGTAAAGGAAAAGTTCAGTGGGATCTGAGGGAAATGGGAGAGTAGACTTGGAGAAGAGGTTTAAGGGTAACTATATACTGCATTTGGAACAGTCAGAAGAAAGGGAGAATTTGTCTTATTCTTGGCTAAGCTACATCTGCCTTGTAAATGAAAGACTTACATTTTAAGAGGGGTTTATCATGCATGATTTAGGAACATAAGCATAAATTGGAATATAGGGAATTGCCTTTTATAACAGAGAGACTAGAAAAATCAGTATGTAATAATATACATGATTAGAAAAACCTGTTCTTACTGATTCACTTTTTAAAGGCAATAAGCAAAACTGACCTAGATTGCAGAGCTATGTACTCAGTTTCCTGAGAAAAGGGTGGTGTTTTCTTCAGATGCCTGATATAGACAGAGGTGGATGAAACGTGGAGCTCCCAGGCTGTGGGAATGTCGTGTTTCAGAAAAGTTTGCATTCCACATCAGTGTGGGAACTGTAGTTTTCTTTAAAGTTTTCTGCTAAAGAGAAATTCCTGAAAGTTCCTCTTCCTCCCCATTCTCCAAAGAAAATGGGAGTGCAGGGGCTTCCTTCAGCAGGACCCAGCTAGCCTTTGGGCTGATCCCTAATTGCTGCTGCTGCTGCCTGGCCTCTGACTGTTTCCCAGGAAAGCTGGAAATGCTGAGAGCCCCAAGCTGCTCTGGCCCCAGGGCTCAGCCAGGGTCTCCCTGTTTTCTGTGCTCACTAGTGGGAAACTAAGCTCTAGCGAGGCGTTTGGTGTCTAAGTTTGCAAAACAAGCAGCTTTTGAGAGTGCAGTGCAAGTGGGGTGTCCCGCGGTTTCCACGCTCTGCGCTGAGCAGCTCCAGCGTGGGGAGGCCTGGGAGGGTGCAGGGACGCCGCAGGAGCGCTGATGTCCCTGCGCCGTGTGGCAGAGCAGCGCCAGGGAGCCAGCAGTCCTGCACGGGCTACCAGGCGAGCGGGGAGGAAACCTGCCCCCCCACACCAAGTCCTGCCTCAGTCTTGGCAAAATTCATGGAGACGAGTGTGTGTCTGCACATAGCTCTGTTTCAGCACATCAGGATTTGCTGATGAAACACTGCTTTGCTGGGAAACAATTGGCCAGCTTAAAATACAGTTTCTTCAGGAATCTTGATATTAAAGTATTGATATTTATGGTTCCACAGATACTTGCTATATTAAAGAATGGAAAATCCCTAAGCAAGCAAATTAAAAAAAAAAAAGAAAGTAAGTAAAAAGGCGGGGGGGAGGCAAAAAAAGCGTCTTGCTCTGGCCTAAGTTAGGGCTGTGCCCTGTGAATACAAAAGAGGCACTCACGATACAAGAGCAGAGTGCGGTGGCCCACAGATGTAGACTGCTGTCATTTATGAGACAGGCACCGCGACACTGGCTCGCTGGTTGTCGCTTATTCCAGCCTTTAGGGACTGCTAGGGAGTAGCCCGGCAAGTGTCCAAACAGCCTCAGGCCCTTCTTCAAGGTGTAACTTCTTTTATGGGAGGGGCGCACTTTATGTTAATCCAAAAGGCTATTGCACTTCTTTCATTCACAAGCATGGTTTTGAACCATTCAGTTATAGCCGTGCAATAAGTTGGTGGCTGTCTGAAATTCATAGTGTTTTTTACCATTTGTGCAGGTGTCAGAAAGGATGTTTCCCTGACACTGACATATATTGGATATATGGTCGATCTTCCTGTAAAATCATGTGATGTGACCTATAGAAGTGCAACGAGTGCTCTGCTCGGGTGCCCTTTCTAAGCATCCTCACCTGGGCAAGGATAAAACTGGTGGCTAAACTGGAGATGGAGAAGATGTTTATCCTTGGGTCAGACTGAAAGTGAATCTGGAAAAGGGGTTTTATCCCCTTTTGCAGTGTGGTTTGCTTGCCGGAGTTATCCTGGCCTCTCTAATGCATTAGTTAGCCCTAAACATTGAGCACCCATGGCATTCCAGTATATAAACTAGTAAGTCTCCTGAGAACGCGGTTAGTGTCATCCAGAGCCTGACTGGCTTAATGTACAAGAATCCTGCTCTAACCCAAGTGTCAGGATTGAGAGAGATGTGAAAGCTTGAGATTTGCAAATTATAGAATCTAATGCTCCCTTCTGGTTTTAGCATGGAAGAGAATTTGCTGAGGTTATCTTTAAACATTTTTTCTTCATTTTTAAAATTATGTGGTTTTATTTGAATTTTATTTGAGTTTAGAAGTGGTGTTATGCATAATTCAGTAATTTGCATGTTCTGGTCTGGTTTTAAACAGCTCACTGCTCATGCAGATTTATCCCCTTCTTGAAGTTTCTATAGAGCTCTGTTATGATAATTAGTAGTTAGAATTTTTTTTTAATGTCCGCAAGCTTCAAATATACGTATTATTGAACTGAATCTTTATCATCTGTGCCATAGCAGAACAGGAGAGGTCTGCCAAAGCCAGAGCAGCCACGTTGTAGGGAGAGTGAGAAATCAGACCTTTCATAACTCAGAGGGAAAGATATAATACATATATAAAGAGCAGCAACAGAGAGAATTACGTTTTCATTATTTTACATGACGTAAATTATACAAAAGAAGGGTTGCCTAAAGTTATTCAAAATTTCAGCTGAGGCCCAAAATAATTTTAACGTACTCAGCACAGATGGAAAATTAGGGCTTGTTCCTGCTGCTTTTGAAGTTAATGGATTTTTTGTGATTGACTTTTAATGAGAGTAGACTCCAACCCATAGTTATGAAATTGTAAATCTTTTGTTGACTAGTTACAATCAAATAACCTGGGTTTGTCTAGCAGAACAGTTAATCTTGGCTAAAAAAGAGCACTCCCCAAAACTCTGTGAAGAAGATTCAGCTCAGCATACGCATATGACTGTTGTTAATGCAAATGATCTTCACAAAAAAACAACTGTTACTGCAGTTACTTAAGAAAACATCTAGTATTGCTGAAATACAAATAATGCACAACTAAAATCATTGTACTCTAGTATTTTATAGTAAAAATGAAATGATAAATGCAAGACTCAGGCATTCTTAAAATAGCAGACAATAATACCAGCCTGAATGAGAGAGAGATTGTACTTGAGGGGTGCAGTAAGCTTTTTACTGTCCAGAGTTCAAGAAAAGTGCAAGACTCCTGAGCGATGTAGCTGTGAACTATGTAGAACATCTAACACAGTGCCTGCAAAAAACTTGTAACAGTTCACATCGTCACTTACCAAGCTGCTAGTCTTTTTTTTGTTGTTGTTGTTGTTGTTTTTGTTTTCTTCTGTTAAGGCAGGTTCACATTTTCTGTGTATTAAGCACCATGAAAGGAGTGTCATCCAAATGAGTACAGGATGTGTACAAATCTGAAAAATGTTCTATTTTTCCATTCTAATATGTCTAGTTCTAGTTCAACACCATAAATCACTCTAAATATTTTTCCTTCATTAGTGAATTAACTCTTCAACTATTTGTAGCTTTGCAGGGCCACCCTTACGTGTTTTTAAACCAAAGGTAAATATTTTACTCTTTTAATCGCTACTATTAAATTTATCCTTTTGCTCTGACCATACTTCATCTGCTTTCTTTAACTTTCTCCTGCTGGCTCATAGGCAGCTGCCTGTCCTCCCTGCTGCCCAGTAGCCTAGAGCATGGTTGTTAGGTGTAAACCTCTTTGAATTTTGCTTTTCATTTTTCTTTTATTCTCTTTACAATGTGGAGACATTTCCTATTCATTTTCAGGAAAGATAGCAGAAGGAATATATATGTGGAAAGCTATATAGAAGTATATAGCTGCTTCTGCAATATTCAAGCAAGGCATCTCACTGCTTAAGTACCTCCAGCAATCACTCCTGATCATGCACCTTTGTGTTTTGAGTGACACATGGGCTGGCTGCCTGAGGAGAGCTCCCACTCTGGTGCTAGATGTATTGCCAAAATGACTCATTTGTGTTGCCCTGTGAAGTGCATGCCTTGGATCCTGCAGTAGCTATCTAATATATTTGTTTTGGTAAGGAAAGTTCTTACGGTATATCCATCATTTCAGTTTCTGAATGCCTCATAATTCTATTAAGAAAAACACCAAAGGTCCCTGGATCTGTCTGTGCTGTTTTTCCAGTCTCTAGGGGCTTTTAATATTGTATAATTTTGTTGAATTACTCCAGGCAGAATAGATTGAAAAATAGGAATTATTTTGTACAAAAGAATCTGGATCTTCTGTTGATTTTTGATTGCATCCATGATTGAGTCTCGTACTGGCCAGTCCTGAGTAAATATTGCCACACTTGCAGCAAAGAGAAGTGACATTCTCTGAGGCAGCAGCAGTTTTCTTGCTTCAACCGAAGGCTGTTGTTGTAATGCAACTTGCAATACACTCATGTACGGCTTTGGATTTAAGCATGGAAAGCTTGTGTTTGCCTTGGGGAAGCTAGGGCAATGGCAGAGCTGTGGTATACGGCGTTGCAGGTTGCTGATCTAATCCATATGAGGTTATTTTTAGGCTTCAATTTCTTTCCTTGGTGCAGTGCACTTGTAGTAACTACCCCTGGAGCTCGTGGAGCCCTAGGCCATGATGGCATTTGCCCAGGTGGGGAACAGTCATTTCCTTAGCCGTAGCCAGCAGAAAGAGGTATTGCCCTTGCTACTTGGACCATCCTTTTATTTCCATGCAGAGAACTGGTGAGGCACGGAGGGAAAACCAAAGCTGTGGACATTTCTGATAGCCTCAAAGTGACATTTAGTAGAAAACGTGGAAATATCTCCTACTGCCTTAAAGGATTTCCAGTTCCTTCTAAGAGTCCCTGAGCCTTTCTGAGTTCCAGCTCTTCATAGCTGCTGTTCACCCAGCTAGTGATACTCTAGATGTGCTGCTCTTTGCCCTTGCTGTGAAGCTGAGGGGTTGTTAGAAAGGGGCATGTTGGGGCAGCCTGGATGACCCCAACAGAACCTTACGTATGTAACTTCCCCAAAACGTGGAATGGGACAAAGGAGGAAAATGCAGTCCTGGAGACTGCAGGTAAATGACCTCTGAAAGTAAATTTGCAGAGCTGAAACTAAGCTGAAAGTTGAAGATTGTGAACCTAAAGCACTGTTAAGTTTAAATATGGAAAGATTTATTCTTTATGGCTCTGATACAGGAAAACTTTTGTTCCTGACTTAAAGCATGTGGGATAAATCGTGCTTAGATTTAAACATATGTTTGAGCTTTTTCTTGGCTTTAACTCTATTAGCTCATGATACCAAGAGCCCCTCATGCTCCTGTACAACTCTTTTTCTATCTACATGTGCTACAGGGTGATCTTGGATTTCAATGTCATAGTTTCCAGGATTTCACTTACAGTTTAGATATATTACGAAGAATTCTAGTAAAATCACTTATTGCTTTGCCTGAAAAATAAAATACAGAAGTAACTTCCATAGGAAAGTTATTTTTTCAATAAAATACTTTATCAAAGAACTTGTAATTTATGTGCAGAGATAGTGAAAAGTTTGAAATAGTTGCAGAACAAATGAATGATCTATTGAGTGAAAAATATTATTTTATTTTGTAGAATAGATCAGAGCACATGCATTTCACCAAAAGAAGCAACTGAGCAACTACACAGCAAAAATGAGGTAAGCTTAGCCAAAACTTGAAATCTAGTGTTACAAATTTTGAATTAGATGGTTTTGTTTAATTCTCAGCTCTTGGAATAGCATAGTCACATGTGAGTCTTAGGTTAGCATGAATAATTCTAGTCATGTTTTTGGAGAAAAGCTTGAAAATGTGATATGATGCTACAGTGGTTTAAAAGCCAGAAGCAAGAGATTTTAAACATATTTTAAGCCAACTTTATGCTGCTTTTTATTTGTGCTCAGAAAAGAATTCAACATTCAATATTGACTGAGTGAAATGCCACCTTGCAAAAACATTTGATTTGTTCCTCATGTTACAGCTCAAATGTACTCAGCTATCAAATATGTTATGTTTAAAAATAAGGAGCTGTCAGGTTTGTTGCATCCTGGATAAATAATCTGACAACAGTACAAGGTAGTCCAAAGGTAGTCTTGTTGTAAGGCAGGAGGAGGGGAGGGTTGGAGTAAAACGGGGAAGCAAGGAAAGGTGAATCCCTCCTGGGGCAGTGGAAATGAGCTGATTTCACAGGGATGATAGCAGCGGTGTGGTGGGAACGCACCGCGCAGGGCACCGTGTCGAACAGCAGATGAGCCTGGGCTGGACCCGGGCAGTGCAGGCAATAAATACACTGGAGGCCAAAACAAGCTGTGCAATTTTTTGAAGTGGGAAACCTTATAAAGAAAGCATCTTCTGCAAATACGAGTATCTGTGTACTGCTGTAAAGGCCTTTTGCTTTCTGCAAAAGCAGTGAATATGCTGGGTCTTGACCAAGAAGCAGACAATGTTTTTAAGTGTAGACTAAGACAACAAAACTACAGAAGCAAAAATGGAGGGGTTGGGGGAAGGGAAGCCCATTCCTGTCAAATCATGGAAAAAACAGCTTTGGTTGTATAACGAGCCAGAGAACATCTATGTCTATTAATAGATGTCCGACTTTCAGTAGGAGAAAGCCACAATGTGTCCTTTTAAAGGAATGTAGATTCAGTCTTCTCCTTGCAATGAATTATTTCCTGAGCGTTTTTGTCATTGTTGCTCAGCTTGCTATTAGAAATCACAATACTAAATAGTAAAGCACTTCCCTTGACCAGGATAGGGAGATGTACTCAGTCCTGGTCTAGCCAATTAAAACCCTGGGAGAAATCATTAAATTATCATTTCCTATGAGAAGTCCCATTGTAGGTATCACCAATGTATCTACAATTGGAAGATTTAAAATTCTTGCAAATCGTTCCGTAAAGGTTAAGATAAAATATTACAGTAAATAAAAACAATGTAAGACATTAAAATCAATAACTAAATTGGAAATTAAATTGCTAAATATTCATGGGGAATGAGCAAGGGCTTCTTTCTGGTGCTGATTTTTTTTTTTGTAAAATCTTAGATTATATTGTATTTCAGGACTACTGCAAACCCAAATAGACATGTCACAGGACAATAAATTTCCCTCTTGGGTTAGATAAGGTGTTGCGTCTCCTCACTGCTCAGTGGTGGCATTACACAAACCTGGTACACAGATCTTGTTTGATCTTATTGTTGCTTGTTTGTTCCCCATAAAGAAAGCCCTGAATCGAAAATGTCGCATGCCTCAAGACACAAATATTGCCAAAACAGATGCCACAGAGATTTATTTACCTTCACGTAAAATGTGTCTATCTTATTTTTAACCTGAATTCTGAGATTAAAAAGCAAGGTTTTATATGTTCCTTTTATATGTTACTGTTCTAATTCGGCTTTTAATTTCCATATGGTGAAGAAACAGAACAGGTTGATACTTGCTCAGTTTCTTTTCTGTGTGAATTATTTCAAAGGCCATTAAATATTAAAAGCTTAGATTTTTCTGCTTCTCTGGCCCAGATGGTTTTGTAAATCCAGGGGGTCCATCTGTAAAGCGTGTGTGATCGGTTGGGCGCCCTCCTGGCCCGGGGCGGTGTTGGGGCAGGAGGGGGCCCGAGGGTGGCGCAGTGCCAGGGCGGCACCTCGGCGTTGCCGTGCGGTGGGTGGCTCGGCTGCCCGGGCGCAGAGAGCACCGAGCATGGCCCGTGCTTCCCTTCCGTGCTCTGCTCCTCCAGACCGGCTCCAGGCCAGGTCCACGTGCGGGGCAGACCCATTCCCTTTACCTCCTTCCTCAGCTATTTTAATTTCCCAGATCTTCAGATGTCCACAAGGCTCAAACTAATAATACTGAGGTGGCTTTTCAGGGAAAGGCAGGAATTTGTATCAGCAAGGGCTCTCTTTTCGCCATCGCTAGCTACCAGCTATCCCTGCTTGACCACCCCACGCGTGGGGCCGTTACCGCTGTCACCCACTGGGAGAAAGTTGCTAAGTTTTTTTGGGGACTTCCACTCATTGCCGCAGCATTTTGGCAATAAATTAGATGTATTTGTTCATTCAGTGTTTCCAGAGGGATTTAGCAGGGCGAGTGCAAATATGATCTCAACAAAGCGTTGGCGTAAGGCCCAGACTCTTGATTTTCAATAATTACTTGTTGGAAAGAGAGATGGTCAGTGGGGTACAAGCTTATTGGTTTGTATAGATGGTTTCTTCACTACAGGCTGAGCTTTCTCTGCATATGGCAATCTTCTGTACCATGTTTTCTCCAGCAGGTAAGAGTATTATTCTATAATGTGTATACTTTCTTAAAGCTATAGCTGAAATTAAAAATAGGAAATGCCTTGCTGTCTGTTTTTAGATTTTCCTCAGATTTCCTGGAAATGTCTTTGTTTTTTCATTATCTTTGATCTGGATTAATGCAGGTTTTTGTTTTTTGTTTTTGTAATGGCAATGTAATGAGTATAGCCCAAGGTTTTTGAATTGTCAGTATCTTTAAGAGGACACCAAAGATCTAACAAACCTTAGTCCAAGATTGCCAAAGTTGCTGCTTCTTAAAACTTGAAAAACTGTTCTTAAGAGTTGATGATATGGTTATTTTTCCAAAGATACTTAAGGATCTATCTTTATTCAGATATTCTTATGCCAAATCTTATTTTAATTTTAAATGAGTTAAAAATACTGAATTATATGTGTCCTTTCAAAAAGCTTACTGCTTTCATATATGGGATCTGATCTTACTTTCATTTGCTTTAGCATGAATCAGGAATTATTGCATCAAAATCAGTCGTGTTAGGCACCAGAGTAAAGCTGGAATGAGCATCAAATCTGAGCTATTTGAGATGAGATCATTAGCTGATATAACATGCCATTGCTCATTGCTTAAACTTACCTGAGTGGTACTGGTTTTGTATGTGAGAGCTTACAAAAACTTTTGACGGTACCCGTCATGACCTAACACGCGGCGAGCAGCAGCGTCGCCTCTGCCTTTCACCAGGACGCTCCCGCTGCCTGTCACCCTGCGCGCTGGGCCTCTGCTTACGTGCATTCCCGCAGAAACCCCTGTGGCAATTTTTACTCTTTGTGCACTCTTGTAATATCATAGTACTCAGCTGTATTTTCAGAGTAAGATGAGATTGACGGCATACTCCAGACTCATCATCTCCGTGGTAACATCAGACTGATCAAAGTTACACGTTCTTTTTCTCCCTACCTCAAATCACTGCCAAAGGCACATTCACAAAATTATATAATGTATTTCTATTATTATTATATGTATTTTTTGTGTTTGATAGTGACTGGAAATTTGCTATCTACCCACCTTCCACAGATGAGTGAAAAATATCAGTTAAAGTAACTGAATATAAACCAGCTGGTGAATTACAGCATAAGCATTGCTGAAATAGTGTTTAGCAATGTAGTCTGGGTGAATGCTTTTATATTGAGCTTACCACAAATATTAATGTGTCATGAAAAAAGTGATGTAAAGGGAGTGTATTTTCTTGATATGGGAATTTTTTTGTCAAATGCTTGAAGTTACAGTCCGGGAAGGTTAGGTACTTTTGTCAGTTACTCGCCTATGTTCTCCTTGCCAATAGGAGGAGACTTAGGGACTTCTGTGCAGACTTTGGAAATGCAAAGCCACCAGCGAGTCTCATGACAGGTTCCATGCTCGGATCAGAGTCCTCACTAGCCTGTAATTTTATATAGTCATCTTTCACCAAGTGACGTTAGTGACTGTAGACAGTGCCACTCGGTTGTGACAGTTCCACAGCAACGTTGAGTCTAGCTGAGATGTGAGACAGTAGTAAATAAGACTTGTCATGTCTTGAAAACTCTTCCCAAAGGAATGACATGGATGCCCATTTAAGCCAGCAAACATTGTCTGCAAAGGAAAAGTCACTGCTTCTTGAAAGTGGAAAATGAGATGGTTTCCACCAGTCTACCTTTAATCTGAGTAAGCCCTATAGAAGAACTGCTTCTTCTAGTAAAAAAGAGTAAGCAAGAAATTTTGTTGGTTTTGATATAGGCTGAAAAGAATTAAGTGGAGGATTAAAAGACTTTGAGAGTGCCTTGTAAAAGACGTTCAAGATCATAGTTAGAAGTCAACTAAATACATCAAAAGCAAGATGCCAGGTAGGGTATCTCTGGAACTGCTGGCTAGCTGAAGTGTAAAAGGGGCGTTTGGGTGATATGGCCATAAACAGAGAGGCTTAATGAATTTATCATGTTGGTCTTTACTGATAAAAGCCTTGTTGGACAGATTTCCATGCCTGATGTACTCTTTGTAGCAGATGGGTCAAAGGAGCAAGATCAGTTTGAAGTAAATATACATAAAATATTAGCCCAAACAGACAAATTATATGTTAGTAAGTCACAGATTAGATGTTAATCATCCAAAAGTCCTGGAGAAACCGGAATGCAAACCTGAGGAACTGCTGGCCAAGATAGCTAAACTATCCTTATAAATTGTTTTGGGGCCAGAGGGCAGGGGGTTGCCAGTGTAACCTGTCTCTGTGGTTGAGACTATAGCTCTGTATTTAAACAGGCCTGTATTTTTCTTAGTATCCTGAGCAGTACAGAGAGAAGTCAGGAAGGTGTATATCACAAATCACTATGCCAGACCACAAGTACCATGTCCAAAACAGCTGCTTTAAGTATTTGTATCAGCCTACTTAAACTGGCAGGGAGCTCTACTAAAAATGGTAGAGATGAAATGTTTTACTGGATACTTATAGGAATAGTAAAAGTGTTTTCTGCCTCGGATCATAGAAACCAGCTCTGTACCATACTATATTTTTAAAGAATAATATTGCATCAAACACTTAATTTGAACCAGTGCTTGATCTTGCAGTCATTTCTTTCCTGGTATTATGGTTATGAATGAGAAATCAAAATACATCTGGACAACAGATGAGGGGAACTTAATTCTAAAATAAATGTATAGTGCCCAAGCCATTTCTTTGCTTATGCATCCCTGCTTCCGATAGGAAGGGCTGGAAGTCCAGCTAGCTCTGGAACCAGGAGGAGGAAGGTGTCCCCTGATTTTCCTTTTGACCTAAGCTTAGACCAGAGTCTACATGTTTAGTTGTAGTCTAATCTATTTTGTGGAGATAAATATGGGTTTTGAACCACTTCTGACAGCACACAGAACATACAGGGTTATGGCATCTTTATGGCCTCTAATTAAGACAACCTTGCGCCTTAGAAACTTCCCTATTTTGAGGCATCCCCTGGAAAAAGCTAGTTTTCGCTCCCTTTTCACTGCCTAAATTCTATCATGGGAGTGAAAGGATCAAGGCTCAAAATCTTCTCTGCTGTTCTCGGCCAAAGACTTTTTTTTTAAAAAAAATAAAAATACTAGCATCCTTGTGTTTTTAAAATGATAGTATTACAATAAAAATAAAGCACTGACATATTAAACTACTCAATACATAGCTATTATATTGTTACACAAAGAAAATTATTCAAATAAATAAATTTATTATGTCAATCAACAGATTGCTAAATTGATCTCAGGTCTTTTATGGAGTGAGAAAGGTGCTTTCTAGACTATAAAGTTGAGGAAACAGTTACTGGTGCAACTCAGATTTTTTTTCAGAAAGCATTCCTTGCAGACGTGTACCTTACAGTGACTTAACGTTTTACGCACGTTCTCCGTGTGCCAGCTGTGTGATTATTAAGACAGCCTTCAGTGGTTTTGTTTTATGTGTCAAGCTGTATTTCCCTTGAGAAAAGGGAACTGAATGTATGGGGTATCAGTGGTGACTCATTTCGCCTAGTCAGATGGTGATTCGGGTTTTCACAGCATTTGCATCACAGCAAGATGCTTGTGTCAGATTATGCAGCTGAATATTGCATGCAGCACTGAAGATTAAAATGAGAAATGGACCAAGCATGACAGGGTAGCTGGAAGTGATGTTATAGATAACTAGCCTTGTCCTCATTGATTTGTCTGCAGCAAGTGACAATGATCTGTTAATTTTGCCTTTGCAGCAGATAGGAAATGATCTGGTTGCCCTGTAGAAACAGCAGCAGCCTACATAAAAGCAACGGCTACATAAACAAGTATCTCTAAAAAGCCAATTAACACATATTTTTTGGAAGAATCCTGCGGAAGATGGTGTTCCCAGTAACTCTTTGTTCACTGCAGCGTTCTGCACAATTGGCTGGAGAGGGAGATTTGGGGTTTTTATGAATGGTAAATGGGGAGGGACATAATGTCATCAGATCGTGATGTCAGCACAATGAATGAAATACTGGCTTAGAGTATCGCTTCAAGACCAAGAAAACGGACATCACTGCAGCGTGGCTTCCTAGAATAAATTGTCTTTTGCTGACGAAGTCATCTTTCCCACGTGTCATGAATAATCCATTTAAATTAGGACTTAAATAACCGGAAGAAATGTAGAAACTCCTGGAATAATGCACATTTGTTCTCTTGCACATCCTGGCAGAGCCGTTAGTGGAACACCCCCTTGCAGGCGCTGCTGATGGGCTCCGTGAGTTGAGGCGCTCTTGCTGTATTTTGTTGCTCTCTCTCTAGCCCAATGTTCTGCTTTTGCCTGCAGAATTCTTTGTTGAAGCTACAAGCCCTTGAAACTGATCTGTGCTCTGCATTTCTGACAACCCAGGAAGAAACTCCGCAGCTGCCAGCATCCAAGGACCCAGCCCCTTCATCAGTCCAGACCAGCGTGCAAGCTGATGGGGCCAGTTGTGGAGGTAAACGATCATATCGTGATGCGTTCTCATTTGCAATTATAAAATAGCTGTGTGACTTGCGGTTTAATCTCGGATTTGCAGTCCTCTGGGAAACGGTGCAGAGCTAATAATGCAGGCACCATTTCCTGATGCAAATGCTATGTAATGTAAAAGGAGGGCTACCTGTTAATAAGAGTGGAAATGAATGGCAACAGCATTCTTTCCTGAGAGGAAATCTTACTTTTCAGACAGATTTTTAAGAGTCCTTATTCCTTTATTTTCAGTTTTAGTCAGTTATTTTGTTTAAGTAAAGTTATGCTCTTTATTTCCTATATCTGTTACATCTGTATTGTGTGAAATCATCTGCCATATCATGTAATTCTATTTTTGTCATTTTTTTTGTCAGAGCAATATCACTTCATTTCTCCTATTATTGATTTTAATTTAATGCATCAGCAGAGAGATAGTGAAGGTGAGTTTTGCAGCATGTTGATTTTAATCATTCATGAATCTGTATCATTACCCATCTGGGCAAACTGTGGTGTGTTCTCTCTCCCTCTTCCCCCAGTATGGAAACCAGTTCTTGCAAATATATAGCCCTGAGGCTCAGCATTATTTTTTGTCAATTCATATCTTGTAGTCACAGGGTTGGCAGAATCGTGAGGCTCAGCAGAAGAGAAATCACGATTTGTGAAAAATAGGTCAAAGGCAATATGACTAATACAGCTCTCAGACAGGTGACACAAATACACAAATACTTAAATTTTAGACCATATATGGTCCACATTAAGCTATATGAGTCAGTAATTCCAGTTTTGCAATGCACTTTGTATTTCTGAATAAATGCTGGGTTCAGAAGAACTTAAATAAGAAGCTGTTTGCCAAGAATTTCTATAAGCAGCATGTTATTTACCTAAAAAGAATCACAAATTGTATTATTCTGTTTAAGACACACTAAAGTCTGAGTCTTGCATTGCACAATTAAAGGTACACAGAATCTATAACAGTAAAGCTGATGGAGTACAAAGAATGCTAAATGTCCTATTGTTTTGGCTTTTGAATTCTTTAGTTAAAAAAAGAATGGATGCTTTAGCTAAGCTAGGCAAATACCTTACTAGCTCTCAGGTACGGGTGTGGGATTTGCACTGGTGCTGGTCCCTCAGCATGGATCTGATGCAGAGACAGAACTCATGTTTGGGCTGAACAGACATAGACATTTTGTAGCTCATCCAAAACCTGCACCGACTCTTCTTCTTATGGCAGAGTGCATTTTTCCTCCTCTTCCAGTAGTCTGCCGTGCTATTTTGTTCTGGTAGTTTCATGATTCATTGTTAGGATAGTTCATAATAGATTTCCATTTGTTTTTTTTCTCTTTTAAATTGATTCTGTTTGAACTCAATCTATTAGCTATCCCCTTGTTCAGACGCCCTCGCTAGCTCCTGTCTGCCTGTCTCCATGGATGATGTAGCATTTCTCTTGCACAATTCAGAGCATGCTCTGTCACTCGAAGCTGCTCTACCCTGTGCATTAATAAAAGCTTACCTATATAATAGATGTCAATGTACTCTTTTGTCATGCTAACTCCAGCTTTGTGCCTTACTTAAAGAACTTGCTATTTTGCATAAATAGCTAGTCCTAAATAATTTCTCCCTCAAATTACTACTGAAATTTTCTGATACATTCCGCTTAGATACAGTAGTCATGTGGGACTGGTGGCTATACCAGCTCAAACTTAGACGAAGTCCATTGATTTGTACCAAGTTAAGAGCAGAATTTTTAGAGGATGTGACTTATATACTCTATCTCTAGTTATTAGCCTTTGCTGAGTCAATCTGGATATTACCTCACAAAAAAAAAATATTTACATTGTACGAATCTATGCCTTTTTAATATTAACATGACTATGCATACCATTCAATTTCTGTTGTTTAAGATCTCAATCAACAAAAATTTAAAAATTACACCATATGTATAGCAAAGGAAGCTTGAACAATTTAGCAAAATGACAGAATGCAGAAAGCAAAAATTTTAGGGATCAGCATTAATTCTTACTTTTGAGCAATTTCCAGTTTAAATTTGAATATATAAAAATTTGAATGACTGCTGGCAAAATGAGACCATAAAGAATTGCCAGGGAGATATTAAGGTAGGCTTTTTAAGGGGGAAAAAGAAAAATGATGAGTCATTTTTATAGCTTTCAAATATGAGTTTACATCATATATGTGGCTCAGGTTGTGAGCAGCTGAACTTTATCTACAAAATATTTTAAATATCTTTTAAATTAAAAATCCTAATACTGTCATTCACAGATGTAGCATGGGATGAGGGATAAACACAGTTTACCTGCATATTGTTTCTCGTATGCAACAGACTAGGTGTATTATTATTTTACTTAAACTAAAGAATATTGCATGCAGGAATACAGACATGTACCTATTTGGTCATATGATCAAAGTCCACATCATGAAGCCTACTGCATATTATAAGATATTAGATCTTGACTTCACATCCTTTGATAAGTTCCTGTCTGTGCTAAGCTGGACTGAGTATAGATGAAATGGAGCAAATGCAGGCTAAGAGGCAATTTACTGGTTTGTTTAAAGTGGGTTTAGTTCTTAGTTCTTAGTTTTGGCAAAAGTTGAGGTTAAATTTATATCGGTCACACAAACACAGGTAGGGGTTTTGTCTGTACATGGGCTACTTACAGGCTAAAATACAGCGTCTTGTTCAGGATCTGTGCAGGGCTGGAATAGGGCTGATGGTGCTGAACTGTGATTAGAAATAGGGCGGGTTATAACGTGTCTTCATCCTGAGATACTCACACTTTATAGTAATAGGGTCACATAAATGACGTGGACAGATTGAATGATTTCCTGGCCACTTCTGGACAATAGCTAGTAAATAATGCATCTGTGTTGGCGCTGGGACCCTTCCTGGGGGCCTTGTTTCTCCCAGAGGCCTTTCTGTAATGATAAAATAATATTTTAGGCCATTTTAACTATTATT